>NW_015506052.1:225386-226153 GCF_001515645.1 Sinocyclocheilus grahami | reverse complement strand
TGTGTGTGTGTATGTGTATGTTAGACCAGTTTATGTGTTTATGTAGTATGTTAGACTAGTTTAAGTGTTTATGTAGTTAATAAAACCTTACTTGTATCACACTTGACGTGGTTCATTGTTTGCTCATAACTGGAGTCACTTAATCATGCAGATTTATGCTACAAGCTTTTGTAGAATTGTACAGTAAGGAAGTTATTTCCCTTAACCAGGAAATTAACGTTCTTAGAATTGACAAGACGGTTGACCCTGAGAGGTCAGCTAAATATCTACAGCGGATCTAAAATATGCATAATTGATTATAACTAGTTATGATTAATTATTCATATTTCCTCATGAGCTGATTCATTACAGAAGCATACATTGAAAAAACACCAACAACACGTTGGCTGGCGACAGCCCATGACGTCACTACCGGTGCGACTATTAGTATAAATAGGCGCCGGGAGAACATGTCATTCTCTTCTTCGTCTTCACTGACTGTTTTGTTTGAAGCGTGCATTTGAACGTGGCAAGAGCAATCTCTATCCTATTATTATGGTGAGCACTAGCAGAACGTTTAGAGGATGTGTGCATCCGTGTTGTCGTTGTTTAACATCTGATGACACACACGACCTATGCATTATTTGTTTGGGCGAAGAGCACGTATGCGATGTCTCTGAGGGGGCAATCGGTGTGCACTGCGAGCATTTTTCCAAGGAAAAAACTCAGCTCTCGTTTGTCTCTCTTTTCGAGGAAAGAGGGGCAGCCATCTGCTTCCCGCGATTCAG
>NW_015506052.1:201654-224896 GCF_001515645.1 Sinocyclocheilus grahami | reverse complement strand
ACGAGAGTGAGCCGCTGGAGGATGATGTTATTTCATTAACATTGTCTGATCCAGGGGCTAGTGCTCTGCTGGGTTCAGCCCAGAAAAAGCAGGAAATGTCTGAGGAGGGCAGAGAAGCTGAGGCTGAGCCTTCCCAATCCTCCTGACCTGCGTATGATGAGCTTTTGAAAGTTATGGATCGCGCCACGGTGAGGCTTTATTTGCCATGAAGCAGGTGAAGAAAGTGACGTTGCGAGGTATCTCGATGAACATTATTTTTCTGGCCATAACCCTCTTGCTCAGGTGAGCCTTCCTTTCTTCCTGTTTCCATACAGAGATCGAGAAGGAATGGAAGAGGCCGTTTTTCCTCACGCATCCATTGATTCCAGCATACGAGTTATGCCAACATCGAGACGATGCGCGAAAGCGGTTATGAGAAGATGCCCCTATAGAGAGACGCTGGCCAGCTATCTCTCCATGGGCGAGACATCCTCTCTTAAGACTCCCTCCTTGACATCTCGCTCGAATGTCAGGGCATACGCAGCCGCAGCAGGTCGGGCTGGCACTTCATTGCACACAATGGTGATGCTCCAAGACCTGCTGAAAGACCTGGATAAGATGGAGGGACATCTGTGGGGGAACCTAGCAGATATCAAAAAACCGAGGGGCTTTCTTCTCGATGCGCCGGTTACGCCTTACGTATTTTTTGGTACCTTATATTTAATGTGCTGTGGTTATGCGTGTATAATCCTTCTGTGAGATTTCTTTGCAGTGTTTTTCCGGGACCTGTTTGTTTCTGTCCTCTCTAAGGTAGGTCCTCTGTGAGCACACCTTTGCTGGATTCAGAAACCAGGTGCTCGACTTGCAGTGTTACCTCACTCGTCGACATTATGTCCAGCCGGTATGATAGCCTTGGTTCCGGCTTCATACTTCCTGGATCATGCGGCCAGGTCAGAGGCTTCTGCTGGAGCCTTCTTGATCATCAGGCCCCCGGACCCACACTGCAAAAAATTCCTGTATGTCCGGGCTCCAGGATATCCCCTCTTGCTGAGGCATCGAGCGGGAAGTATAGGTGGCATTTGCAAGAACCTTCTTGTGTATGCTGTCTCAGGCAGTGCTCCCCTCACCTTAGAGGGTTGTATTTGAGCTTGCCTCTCCCGTTTGGCCCAGTACCTCCAAGTATCTGTGATCCGATGCCTGGAAATGTTAATCCATGCTATGGTAAGTGCACACGCTAAGCTCTGTGCACATTCTGAAATCCACATAGTGGTAAGTGTGCACGTTGAACACTTTCTAAAATCCACAGTAGTGGTAAGTGTGCACGCTAGACTTTGCGCACTTTCTGAAATCCTGTACGGTAAGGGTTACACATTAAAACTTCGTTCCCTTTCTCCGAGTTGGTTAGACCCCGGTACCTTGAGCTCCACTCAACCAGTGTGTCTCTAATTTGACACACTTGGAAGAATCGCTCCCCTCACCATTGAGGGTTACTATGAGCATGCTGCTTCCTATCGAGCGCTCGGGTTCGCTCCGTGGGCTGCTCTCATGGTAATATTAGCAGTGCTCCCCTTTTACACAAAGGGTTGCCTATGAGCACGCTATTCTTTCTGAATTTGGAGTTCTCCTCTCACGTGAGAGTTGAGTTCTCTGTTTTTCCCAGAGCACCTGGAACCAGCAGCATCAGGTGAAAATAGGCCCTTCATGCCGCCTCTCTGATGCGCTGAGTTTTTTGGCTAGCTTGCACTACGCTTACCCTCTGATTTCTAACGATCATGCTGTGCGAGCCCCCTCTCTCGTTGATAGCTGGGTCTATGCTCCCTCAGCTAAGTAAATTATTGCTAGCTGTTCCAGCATTGGAACATGCGGTAGGTCGAGCTCCCCTCTCATTTGAGAGCTGGGTGTTGATAAAGTCACGGACAGCCGTCTGATGTCCCAGGGGCAACTCACCATGAAAATGGTAAAGTTGGTACTTAGTGCTCGCCATGGTTCTGGCCCGCATTCCCCTCAGCATGGCGGCGTGGGTATCTGTTCCCCATAGCGATCCCTAGAGGATGCAGTTCGAAGTTCCATTGAAAGGGAACGTCTCAGGTTACTTATGTAACCATGGTTCCCTGAATAGGCAACGAGACACTGCGTCCTCTAGGGGTCGCTATGGAGAAACCTAGAGGATGCAGTTCGAAGTGCCATTGAAAGGGAACGTCTCAGGTTACTTATGTAACCATGGTTCCCTGAATAGGCAACGAGACACTGCGTCCTCTAGGGGTCGCTATGGAGAAACCTAGAGGATGCAGTTCGAAGTGCCATTGAAAGGGAACGTCTCAGGTTACTTATGTAACCATGGTTCCCTGAATAGGCAACGAGACACTGCGTCCTCTAGGCTTCCTGCCATGCTTAGAATGCAAGCTTCAGATGGAGAAGTGAATGACATGTTCTCCCGGCGCCTATTTATACTAATAGTCGCACCGATAGTGACGTTATGGGCTGTCGCCGGCCAACGTGTTGTTGGTGTTTTTTCAATGTATGCTTCAGACACGGGTCACGACGAGGCGTTCCCCATAGCGACCCCTAGAGGACGCAATGTCTCGTTCCCTACTCAGGGAACCATGGTTACATAAGTAACCTGAGACGTTTTTCCCCTTGGATTCTTTGATGAACAGTACGTTTTTTTTATCATTCATTTGAAAAATAATTATTTTGTTAAGATGTCTTTTACTGTCAGTTAATGGATTCTTGCAGAATAAAAATAATACAAACAAAACAAATCTCACTGTCACCAAACCTTTGATTTGTTTTTTAAATCAATTTATTTGCAGTGTGGCTCATCTGTGTTTCTGTCAAATCGACCATTATTTCAGTCAATAGTGGTTTTATACACCAAGATTTTGTTTGTTTTGGTCCACTGCCATGCTGCCGAAGATGACATTTTTAAAAGCAATTATTTGAAGACTGTCCAGGAAGCGTGGAGTAATGTGAAAATTTCGACCTGTCACCTTTGCTACAAAATCATTTCTGTCATAAGCACCTGTCAGTTACTTCTGCGATCACAGATAAAAACGGTGATCTGCACGACCATAACCAAAGCTCCGTTTAAAGGCGAATCCATTCGCTCCTCTGAAGCCCTGCGCCCTTTGTTTCCCCTTCGCTCTCATCTTATCTCCTTGCCTCCCTTATCAGCCATGACAGTGGGTTAACAGTGTCTTAAGGAATTTGACACAGCCAATAGCAGTGTGGGCAGGTCTAGAGCTTGATCTCAGTGGAGCGTTGCCAGCAAACCCCTCAGATAATCCACCAAACCCACATGGACAGGCCTGGGCTGTTTGTTGGAGCTTAAGCGTTGTGTACACTGCTGTGTCTATTACATGGCGATGGGTCCCGTGTGACACAGGAAAACGAAATAGAAGAATGCCAATTACCCGCTCGACTACTCTCTGAGCACTAAGACATAAGAAGCAACGGACGCCATAACTCAGAAAGAAACACTATCAGGGTCAAAGTCAGTTACAGTCTGGAGAATCACTCATCCAGCTGCCTTTGCATCCAGCAGCCGCTCAAAAGAGCATGAGAGCCATAATAAAGAGGCGATCGGATTGACAGTGAGAGACGCACATGCTATAAACGCCTCTCCTGAGAGCTCGTCGGCGGACATGACAGACGTGGAGGTTAGAAGCAGATCTCTGAACGTCTCTGCTCCCGTAATCTGACAGAGAAACGGCTGGCGTGACAGTCACTCAGACAACCTGCTGTGGTCAGGAGTGTTATTATGAAGGGTCATGTTTGCTGGAGAAACATCAGGGTGGAATGAGGCTTAGGCAGCACAATGTAATTTGAAATCAAATTAGATATGTCATCAGTGTGCATGGTGATGGATATGTCTTCATGTAAATGTCTTCATGTAAAAGTCTTTGATTTACTCTATTTTTTCATCAATTGCTTGTGTGTTGAGAAGCAGAAGTGCATTATTATTAGTAGTAGTAGTAGGAAAGCAACATTATCTAGAAAATAACAACACGTTCTTTTAGTCTTCTGAAGGTTAATGGAATGACAGAAGGACAATAAACATTACGGGATCCAGGCTTTAATGTGTAAAGTAAAAAACAACGATAATGTGGATGAAACAACGATTACAGCCCTTGGAGAGATGAAGGTCCACCAGGAAGCCATTTCAATTGCTTTCTTTGTGTTGAGTGTCTCCACAGGGAGGCCAGACTCTCCCAAATCCCCACCACCCCGTTCTCCCCTCTCTCTCTCTCTCTCTCTCTCTCTCTCTCTCTCTCCCCCCCTCTCCCTCTCTCCTCTCTCCTCTCCCTCTCCCTCTTGCCCTTTCATTCACACTGAAAAGACAGCATGGAAGGTAATTTTTCATCCTTTTCAGCACGGCCACATAACAGTAACCCAGCTCTAATTTGCCAGTATTTTTGTCTTAGTTTACATCAAGTTTAAAAAACAGTAACATTGCAAATTACCCCTTTCTTTCACCACTTCTTGATTAAGGGTTGCCCAGACTCCATCTCACATTTATCATTATTTGATCAGAGTGCACTTTTTTCTCTTTTCTCTCTAACCTTCTTTCACTCAATAACCAGAGGATGTGGATTATGGAGCAATAAGTGGCATACATATAGGTGAGAATATATTTGTCTGAATTTTATTTGTAACCTCCTAGCCTGGTATTCATACTTTAAACATTGTAAGCACATAGCCATTGAGTCTTAAAGTTCCAAACGCACACACGCACACACACACATTACTTTTTTCACTCGTGGTCCACTGCACTACAAGTAATTCCCAGAAAACACATAACATGTTTATACTGAATCAAAATTGCTTTTGATAAAAAATAATCTGTATAAAGATGCATAAATACAAATATACATTTCTGTTTGACCCCACCGCTAACTCAAATGCAACCAGTCACACTCCTTTTTTACAGTATATGTGACTTGGCCTGTTAGCCACAGTGCTGATGAACAAGACCATTGTTAAATATATCCATCTCATCCTGTTCCATTTGTACTTTTGCATTATGTTCCCACACCATTATGAGGATATATATATATATATATATATATATATATATATATATATATATATATATATATATATATATATATATATGCACATATAAATGTATTAGATATTTAATGAACGCTATGTAAAATATAATATATATATTTTCGTTTTGTTTACCGAATATAATAAGAAACCCGTATAACACATTTCCCAATTTTGTAACGAATATCGTTCTGCCGCGTTAGATTTTTCTTTCTTTTTTTAATTCTTTAAAATCGCCTTTTTGTCTGTGTCGCATTGAAGAATATTTCCTATTGGCGTTGTGCAATGCTCAGTCTCCAAAACACTCATCGAATGTGCTCTGCCTTTCCAATACACCGCAGTGTGACGTGATCTTTCTGTCCTGATCAGAGCCCTATATAATGCACACACTCCACACCTTTACCACAGTGAAATTTGGTCATAAATCATATTCCTAATCCTCTGTTTCTGATTATGAGGGGTATTATAGTCAATCATGGCACAAGGATGGTGTGTTTTGGCAAGGTGATGTAATGCCGTAAATGACTGCTGCAGAACCACTCACAAGTCGCTGTTCCTCTGCAGTTGGTTGTTTAGGGGGTTGCTGGTGGTACCCGTGCCCACTCTGGGTCACTGGGGGGAGGCTATATGAGGCCAGGTAGGAGCCTCACGCCTCCCATTCGCCGGCTGGCAGCCCAGGAGGAGAGCACCGGACGCTGATGTCATCCATTTTGGCCCAGCTCTACCTCGCCCACTCCTCCGCTCCACCACACTGAGGCTCGACGGCAACCGTGTCACTTACGGAGCCGAGCTCGCTGAAATGGCGTGCACCTCCTCCCAAAGCCTCCATGATATCATCGGGGAGCACTGGAGGACATTTTGTCGCAGCTCTTCTGGCGTAATGGCAGAGCGTAATTGAGGCACCTGTGGTAAAACCCAGCTTTGTGTGTCTGATGAATGGTTGGGCCTGCGCCCGACCCTCCCACCCCCCCCCCCCCCCTCTCCCCCCTCTCTCTCTCTCTCTCTCTCTCTCTCTCTCTCTCTCTCTCTCTCTCTCTCTCTCTCTGTGTTTACATCCACCTATCCTCCTTTCTCCACTGTCGGCCCACTCTGAAGTAAGAACAGAGGACGAGATACTGAAAAACAAGTCTGATGCTCAACAGTGTGTATTCCCCGGGTGATTTATTCAATTTGAGAAAAATCTCAGAGAAGCAGTGAGAGCCGGTTCTTGGGGAAAGCGTCCAGTGACAGCACTTCTTCTCAGTGTGACAACAGAACAAGCGAGAGGCACAAACGACTGGCCAATTGATCACCAAGGGAGAACAAAAAAATTAAAATACACTCATAACATGACATAGCTGTGACTTTACCCACTTTTTCTTGGTCAAACATGGATGGCCTTTTAATCTCTTATTATGCTATATTATCATGAAATATTGTGTGTGTGTATATATATACAGTATATATATATAGTAATGCATTTGATTCAAGAGCAGAAAACCTCAAAGAATTGCATCTGTTTGAACTGTTCAATGATGAGTGATGAATGGACTATATCGTGCATGGCTGTACTGAATGATGCTGTATGTGAGACAATCTACAGTACTCATCAATTTAAGAGCTGTATGGGTGACAACTTCATCAGTTTGTTGTGACAACTGAAAAACATGCAACTTGCAACTGTGCATTCAGTACTTGCATTGCCCTCATCAAATATAAGAAATTGGGTGAAACAAGTCGCTTTCTATTGGATCCTTGAATAACGGTAATAATAAACTGAACTCGAAGTTAATGCATGATCATTATTCAGAGCCCAATTACAGGCTCACAGGTTTAACACAAAACAGGGAAACTGAGACTTTTTCCTGATGAAACACTTTCTCTTTCATTAGTGGGACCATCATATCATAGACATTTTTGTGTTAATGATTTTTCACTTTGTGACTGCTTTTGTAAATAACAATTTTCAGGTTTACTTTGAACTTTGAAACTTTGAAACAACTTTGAAACAAGATTCAAATATCCTCCCGTTACTATTCTTCCAGCTTTAGTAATAATCGACTCAATCGCCTTCATTGTTAATTATGAACCCTGCTCAGGTTAGTTGTATATAATGATAAATGATACTATGTGGAGCAATATTTGTGTGAAGGTCGTAATTACACATTTTGCAACCCCAAACATTTTGAATGTAACAGAGTTGGCACAAAACATGCTTATGCATAACATACCGTGGGTTATCATTTGATTCCCAATAAAAATATGTGCTTTATTTATTGATTAAAAAAAAATAATCAGTTAGCGTTTTCAACACTAATAATAATCAGATATGTTTCTTGAGCAGCAAACCAGCATATTAGAATGATTTCTAAAGGATCATGTGACACTGAAGACTGGAGTAATGATGTTAAAAACATAGCTTTGATCACAGTAATGAATTACATTTTACTGTATATTCACAGCAATTTTGAATAGCAATACTATTTTGCAATATTACTGTATTTTTGATCATGGAAGTGTAAATCAAGCACATAAAGTCCAAATGTGACAGACTTATCTGACTTACTAATAATGTAGCCCTATGGGGTTTGGTTGCACATTAAATAATTTGCAATATTTTGTGTGAATTTATCCACATATTTATGATCCAAGTAATCGTTTATGAATCAGCCATTAAAAACTCATATTTGCTGAATATCTGAATATGGGCCTGGTGTTTTGCACCTGAAGTGGGAAAAAATATGATTTCTTGAAAGCGATGACCTGGCACAGTTAACTGACCTACAAACAACTGTTTTCAAAACAAGGCAATCCATTCTGCCGTCACGTCTATGTGAATGTTTTGGTGGAGTTGTGTTTGCTCTCTGTCTCTTTTCTCCCAGGTTCACCCCG
Source organism: Sinocyclocheilus grahami (assembly GCF_001515645.1). Classification (NCBI taxonomy): domain Eukaryota; kingdom Metazoa; phylum Chordata; class Actinopteri; order Cypriniformes; family Cyprinidae; genus Sinocyclocheilus; species Sinocyclocheilus grahami. The sequence goes on along the minus strand of NW_015506052.1, from coordinate 216,994 downwards.
TCCTGACTGGAATGGGAGTTTGATTTTTGGTCTTGCCTTGCTTCATTATTATTAAAGAAATATTTCATAAAATAAAGAAAATTTGAGAGAATCATCCTGCTCTACTGGCCTGCATTTATACTGTTAAGTGTGGATCAAGCCCAAATTTCCACATTGCTAAGAACCTTGAAAACGAACACTGGCAAAAATGTGATGTTTGTTAAATGTATTTGTGTGTAATAGGTTGCGGTCATGAATGGCTGAACGCTCCATTTTATAGCAGCACTCTGTCCCACTTTCCTTTCTTGTGCTTGACAGTGAAGGTCCTTCAACATGGATACTAAGGACACAGAGAACAATACTTATGCTAATGATGTACAGTAAAATAATGGTAATTTATGGATTGACTTTACTAGGTACGACCCATACTGTAATGATACCGTTAAAGGGACACTTCATGAAAAATGATCATGGCTGATGTTGTGCATCTAAAAATGTAAATATGTACAAAAACATTTCACCCCAAAATCAAAAGAAAAAAAAAATGTTTTGCATGCCTTATTGTTTATTTATTTATTTTAAACAAAAAAACATATTATACAGTAATGTGTGGCAAATTAAATTCTCATTAGATTCTCATTACTGTAATAGTTTATTTATTTATTTACACAGTATGAGATAATACACAGAGATAAAACCAGAGTCGAAGCCAATCTCCTCCCTTTTCAATTCAGTTGTCATAGGGTAAATATACTTTAAAAGTTTGAAGGATATTTTGTCAAATTTGTGACTGATTGTCTCCAGTATCAAGCCAACAAAACCCCGGGCAGTGTTTCCTCCAGGGCTGCAGCAGATACTGGCCTGCTGCCTCCTGCTTTGTCACAATCAACATCCATCAATGCTGTGCCAAGTCAATCCATAAACGCTTCGCAGAGCGGCTGTCAATGAGAACACAGATAAACTCTAATCAGGAAACACTTTCGGCCTCCTTCGTGTCAGTAAATATAGCAACATCACAATCAGACAGGAAGATTCAAAAAGATGCTCATCTTTATTACAAAAGTGCAAATTGTAGGCGAAAAGAAACTATATAATACATTTTAAAAGTTAAATATGATCCGATCTATTGTAATACAATGTATATTGTTAACTGAAAATATTAGATCAATATTAGATATAAATATTATGGAGAAAAATGAAAATTGAAATGATGCTTTGGCAACTAAATGAAATAAGTTAAAAAAATTAATAATTAAAATAAAACTGAAAGAAGGAAAGATAAACAAAAATAAATAACATTCATGCCACTCTTTTCTCTCTTTTAGTCTCTTTATAATCTCCAAACAGATAGAAGATGCTCTTGAGACATGAATAAGCATCCCCACAAAGAACTCAAAAGGAAAAACAACTGGAAATATTGTAGCTTTTGTTTTGTCTTTGAACCTTTCACCTCTAGAAACGTTCATTTCTCCAGAGTTGTTGTTCTTTTTATATGAATAAATGGCTTGACCTTTGCTTTCATGAATCATTTTAAAATTACTATGATTGTGTTGTTTAAGATTTGTACAGTTTTTCAAGACTAAGGCACTTTTCCTGCTCTATTTTAGGTCATATTTATGCTAAAATATTATCCAATTTATGTTACTTTAAATTAAAAGATGAAAAGACATTCCACACATCACAAAACATTTCACAGTTACTTTACAGCAACAGTTACATTATAAGACCAGAATACACAATGTGATTACAACTCAGATTTACATTAACACATACAGAATGCTAATACTTGCTTATTAATAATTTTCCTTTCTATTTTATAATACAACACACACACACACACACACACGTCTGGTCAGCTATCCTTGTAGGGACTCTCCATAAGCGTAATGGTTTTTATATGTACAAACCGTATTTTCTATCACCCTACACCTAAACCTACCCCTTACAGGAAAATCATTATGTATGATTTATAAGCTTTTGTACCCATGGGGACCTCAATTTAGGTCTCCACCGTGACACGAGTCCCCATGAGTCTGTGTGTATTCAGGTTTAAGTCCCCACCAGGATATATAAACCTGTACACACACACACACACACACAATTATTTTTAATCCTCTTCTGTTCACCAAGGCTGCATTTATTTGATCAAAATTCTGTAAAAAACAGTGAAATTGTGAAATTACAATTTAAATGAACTGTTTTCTAAGTGAATATATGTTAAAATGTAATGTATTTCTGTGATCAGTCAGCTATCCTTGTAGGGACTCTCCATAAGCGTAATGGTTTTTATATGTACAAACCGTATTTTCTATCACCCTACACCTAAACCTACCCCTTACAGGAAAATCATTATGTATGATTTATAAGCTTTTGTACCCATGGGGACCTCAATTTAGGTCTCCACCGTGACACGAGTCCCCATGAGTCTGTGTGTATTCAGGTTTAAGTCCCCACCAGGATATATAAACCTGTACACACACACACACACACACACACACAATTATTTTTAATCCTCTTCTGTTCACCAAGGCTGCATTTATTTGATCAAAATTCTGTAAAAAACAGTGAAATTGTGAAATTACAATTTAAATTAACTGTTTTCTAAGTGAATATATGTTAAAATGTAATGTATTTCTGTGATCAAAGTTGAATTTTCAGCATCATTACTCCAGTCTTCAGTGTCACATTATCCTTCATAAATTATAATCTGCTGATTTGTTGCTCAGTAAACATTTTTTATTATTATCAATGTTGATAACAGATGTGCTGCTTCATATTTTTGTGGAAACTGGTATATATTTTATTTTTCAGGATTCTTTGATGAATTAATAGGTTTCATGTGACAACACACAGTCGTGCGGCCGCCATTTGTAGGACCAAATTGCAATTCTGTCAATCTGCTGTGCTGTGCTCTGGGCTGTGATAACAGCAAATCACCATGTATTATTTATCAAGAGATGTGGATGTACAGAATTCTTTTGATTAAATATTTCTCGTAAACATACAGTAGATGCGTTTTTACATTTTAGTATTTTATTTAGCAAGTTCATGATGAAACTTGCAAAAGGTTAAATTCGCGTGCGAGACTGCTGATTTGCCAGAAAACATTCGTTATTCTCCACCTAAAGCTAATAAATCAATGGTCAATCTGCTGTGCTGTGCTCTGGGCTGTGATAACAGCAAATCACCATGTATTATTTATCAAGAGATGTGGATGTACAGAATTCTTTTGATTAAATATTTCTCGTAAACATACAGTAGATGCGTTTTTACATTTTAGTATTTTATTTAGCAAGTTCATGATGAAACTTGCAAAAGGTTAAATTCGCGTGCGAGACTGCTGATTTGCCAGAAAACATTCGTTATTCTCCACCTAAAGCTAATAAATCAATGAGATGTTTTTGATCTTTGATCTAAGTACAGTTATGTGAGTCTAGAATGTTTACGCTGCACTAAACTTTGACGAACAACACTCCGATCCGCAAACAAACAGATGATGAAGAAGAGGAGGATGATGACGGTCCAGCGCATACAAGGAGAAAGGTTTGTAATTTTAGTTTCCACATTCTTCTTTTTATGAATAGAAATGAATGTAATTACTTCAAGGATGTTAGAGTGAAGAGGATTTGTTTGAACTATTAGTATTATAATTCGATAGAAGAACGTTCTTTTCAAATAATCTCAGTTAACTTAATATATAAGCTAGTTGCAGTGACTTTTACGATGACAATATACTGCAATCAAATTTATGTGCATCAATATGTCTGAAATCATCTGCAGTAGCTGTGTCCTGCTTTTACAGTTGCTATGTAAGCAGACTTATATGTACAGGTGCTCACCACTACCGAAACACATGAAACTGACAACAACAAAACACAGAATCACAGTTGTGTTGCTACTTTAGTTGCTTCTTCACTTACACTCTTAAAAATAAAGGTGCTTCAAAAGGTTCTTCAAGCGATGCTATAGAAGAACCATTTTTGGTTCCACAAAGAACCATTCAGTCAAAGGTTCTTTAAAGAACCATCTCTTTCTTACCTTTTTATAATCTGAAGAACCTTCTTTCGCCACAAAGAACCTGTTGTGAAACAGAAAGGTTCTTCAGATGTTAAAGGTTCTTTATGGAACACTTAGACATTTTTGTCCATTTAGACAAAAATGTTCTTCTATGGCATCGTGAAGCACCTTTATTTTTAAGAGTGTAGCATGTAGAGACATACAGGAATAACCGAATAGTCCTTTTAAATGTGCCACACATTTCTTTTAACCTATGTTTTGTAGTAACCAAGAGAAGTGTCATCGCAGAAGAAATGGCAGAAGTTCCTCAGATACCTGTGAACACCGAGCAAGGCTTGGAGTCAGACAGTGGACATCATCTTTATTCTACGTCTCTGACTGGACTAGCTTTTGGGTAAACTATCTCTTTAATTAGGATGATACACACTTTAAATTCCAATCATACTAGACACAGCCACTTAATGTGCTAGACTTAACTGGGAAAATAATAATAAGTAAATAGTCTTTCAAACAACATGTGCTTTGATGCAATATATATACATTTACTTTCATTCAGTTTGGTGCATTCAGTTAGACCTTTAGTAATAGATACTTGTGCATTATTTGCTCTTTACAGGTGCAGAAATTAAAGCTCCCAAGCAAAGAACTCACTAGACTAAGATGTGGAAGGACATGTTCCATTTAGACAAAAATGTTCTTCTATGGCATCGTGAAGCACCTTTATTTTTAAGAGTGTAGCATGTAGAGACATACAGGAATAACCGAATAGTCCTTTTAAATGTGCCACACATTTCTTTTAACCTATGTTTTGTAGTAACCAAGAGAAGTGTCATCGCAGAAGAAATGGCAGAAGTTCCTCAGATACCTGTGAACACCGAGCAAGGCTTGGAGTCAGACAGTGGACATCATCTTTATTCTACGTCTCTGACTGGACTAGCAAGGAGCAGTTAGAGTCGATGAGAAAGTAAGTTCAAGTACATGTCTGCACTGACCATGATTATACCATGTAATATAATGTTTTCTGCAACAACTGGGGGAAATCTTAACTGAAGAGACAAACTGACCAACAGGAAGCTATGGATATATTGAATGAGTATTTTTTCAAGCATTTTATTGTGGCATTCACTGTTATTTTTCTGCACAGTAATTACTAGTGAAAAGTGTTTCTACTAATTTACTTAAAATTACACTCTTAAAAATAAAGGTGCTTCACGATGCCATAGAAGAACATTTTTGTCTAAATGGCTCCATAAAGAACCTTTAACATCTGAAGAACCTTTCTGTTTCACAAAAGTTTATTTGTGGCGAAAGATTATAAAAAGGTAAGAAAGAGATGGTTCTTTAAAGAACCTTTGACTGAATGGTTCTTTGTGGAACCAAAAATGTTCTTCTACGGCATCGCTTGAAGAACCTTTTGAAGCACCTTTATTTTTAAGAGTGTATAGTTAACCCAGAATTCTACCATCATTTACATTATTACATCAATCCCCCCTCATTTTTTATTTTTTTCAAACCTCTGACTTTTGTTTTTCTGCAGAACTCAAAAGAAGATACTTTGAAGAATTCTGGTGATCAAAACCAACAGGTTTGTCACGTCTAGATGACATAAAGGGAGTAAATGATTTTCAGTTTTGGGTAAACTATCTCTTTAATTAGGATGACACATACTTTAAATTTCAATCATACTGGACACAACCACTTAATGTGCTAGACTTACATGGGTAAATAATAATATGTAAATGGTCTTTCAAACAAAATGTGCTTTAATACATATATATATATATATATATATATATATAATTTTGTTATATATAATATTATATTATATAATATATAAAACATATATATATTAAGTTTGATGCATTCAGTTAGACCTTTAGTAATAGATACTTGTGCATTATTTGCTCTTTACAGGTGCAGAAATTAAAGCTCCCAAGCAAAGAACTCACTAGACTAAGATGTGGAAGGACATGTTGCACAATGACCCACAATGAGCAACAACCAAGAACAGTATTCACTGATTACCTTTAAAAATGATTCATAGTAACAGTTAGGTAATAATTATTTAAATTATTTTGCCAAGTACAAAATGTATAATTCCAAAACTTTTTGTGTTCTGTTTTTCAAAACATGGATATATTGAATGAGTATTTTTTCAAGCATTTTATTGTGGCATTCACTGTTATTTTTCTGCACAGTAATTACTAGTGAAAAGTGTTTCTACTAATTTACTTAAAATTACACTCTTAAAAATAAAGGTGCTTCACGATGCCATAGAAGAACATTTTTGTCTAAATGGCTCCATAAAGAACCTTTAACATCTGAAGAACCTTTCTGTTTCACAAAAGTTTATTTGTGGCGAAAGATTATAAAAAGGTAAGAAAGAGATGGTTCTTTAAAGAACCTTTGACTGAATGGTTCTTTGTGGAACCAAAAATGTTCTTCTACGGCATCGCTTGAAGAACCTTTTGAAGCACCTTTATTTTTAAGAGTGTATAGTTAACCCAGAATTCTACCATCATTTACATTATTACATCAATCCCCCCTCATTTTTTATTTTTTTCAAACCTCTGACTTTTGTTTTTCTGCAGAACTCAAAAGAAGATACTTTGAAGAATTCTGGTGATCAAAACCAACAGGTTTGTCACGTCTAGATGACATAAAGGGAGTAAATGATTTTCAGTTTTGGGTAAACTATCTCTTTAATTAGGATGACACATACTTTAAATTTCAATCATACTGGACACAGCCACTTAATGTGCTAGACTTACATGGGTAAATAATAATATGTAAATGGTCTTTCAAACAAAATGTGCTTTAATACATATATATATATATATATATATATATATAATTTTGTTATATATAATATTATATTATATAATATATAAAACATATATATATTAAGTTTGATGCATTCAGTTAGACCTTTAGTAATAGATACTTGTGCATTATTTGCTCTTTACAGGTGCAGAAATTAAAGCTCCCAAGCAAAGAACTCACTAGACTAAGATGTGGAAGGACATGTTGCACAATGACCCACAATGAGCAACAACCAAGAACAGTATTCACTGATTACCTTTAAAAATGATTCATAGTAACAGTTAGGTAATAATTATTTAAATTATTTTGCCAAGTACAAAATGTATAATTCCAAAACTTTTTGTGTTCTGTTTTTCAAAACACCTTTATTTATTAAATGTTACAGTCCAAGTGTACATATAAATGCCTCATTCATTCAAGTAAATGCATGGGCAATTTTGCAAAAATGTGTTAAATATTGTATCTACTCTTATTGTATAACTGCTGTTTTTTGCAGTAATTGCATGGTTTTGCAAATAAATTGTTTTGTAAATACATTTTACTCATGCCAGCTTGGTCAAGCTAGTTATTTAATGTACTTTAAAATTGCTTTCATAAGAATGAGATGTTTATAGATTTGTTAAGTCACGTTATTTATGTATTATAATCTATGAATGGTTCTTTGTGGAACCAAAAATGTTCTTCTACGGCATCGCTTGAAGAACCTTTTGAAGCACCTTTATTTTTAAGAGTGTATAGTTAACCCAGAATTCTACCATCATTTACATTATTACATCAATCCCCCCTCATTTTTTATTTTTTTCAAACCTCTGACTTTTGTTTTTCTGCAGAACTCAAAAGAAGATACTTTGAAGAATTCTGGTGATCAAAACCAACAGGTTTGTCACGTCTAGATGACATAAAGGGAGTAAATGATTTTCAGTTTTGGGTAAACTATCTCTTTAATTAGGATGACACATACTTTAAATTTCAATCATACTGGACACAACCACTTAATGTGCTAGACTTACATGGGTAAATAATAATATGTAAATGGTCTTTCAAACAAAATGTGCTTTAATACATATATATATATATATATATATATATATATTTTTGTTATATATAATATTATATTATATAATATATAAAACATATATATATTAAGTTTGATGCATTCAGTTAGACCTTTAGTAATAGATACTTGTGCATTATTTGCTCTTTACAGGTGCAGAAATTAAAGCTCCCAAGCAAAGAACTCACTAGACTAAGATGTGGAAGGACATGTTGCACAATGACCCACAATGAGCAACAACCAAGAACAGTATTCACTGATTACCTTTAAAAATGATTCATAGTAACAGTTAGGTAATAATTATTTAAATTATTTTGCCAAGTACAAAATGTATAATTCCAAAACTTTTTGTGTTCTGTTTTTCAAAACACCTTTATTTATTAAATGTTACAGTCCAAGTGTACATATAAATGCCTCATTCATTCAAGTAAATGCATGGGCAATTTTGCAAAAATGTGTTAAATATTGTATCTACTCTTATTGTATAACTGCTGTTTTTTGCAGTAATTGCATGGTTTTGCAAATAAATTGTTTTGTAAATACATTTTACTCATGCCAGCTTGGTCAAGCTAGTTATTTAATGTACTTTAAAATTGCTTTCATAAGAATGAGATGTTTATAGATTTGTTAAGTCACGTTATTTATGTATTATAATCTATATATAATTAAAATGAAAGTAAATGTTTTGTCTAGGTAACGTTATCAGTTTTAAATGAAATATTAATGAACAGTACAGTAGATATAGAAATGAAACTGGGCTAAGTCTGGCGTGTTGCACAACGGGCGGAGTCCGGCTTGGATGAGGTAGTGTCGGCAAGTTACGGCTGTCGCATCTGGGGCCTCATGTATAAAACTTTGCGTAGATTTCATCCTAAAAGTGTGCGAATGCACAAAAGCTAGAATTTGCATACGTACAAAAGTTTTCAGATTTATAAAACCATGCGCACACCAGAACCTGCGCAAAAATCCCTTTATAAATCCCAGTCAGCGGAAGATTGTGCGTATGTGCATCTCTACCCCGACTCCTCCCAGAAATCACCATATATGGAGCTTACAACGCCTAGTTTTACTATGCATAACCTCATCTGCATATCATTTCCATGCATATTCCATCCACGTGACACATTATGTTTAACGCAGTTAAGGGTACAATACATTAAGAAAATATGAGATATGGACTATAAATGTTTTTTGAGACATTTCAGAGAAAGTTTTCAGAGTTGCTATTCTATCTTTTAAATACAATGGTGTTTGTCACAATATTGGGAAGAGCATGAAGGCTACTGTCTGTGCGCGACACCTGTGAACAGAGGTTCTAGAGTACTGTCATCAAACCTGTTCTTTGATCAACGAGCGCATCCTTAAACATTAAAACATTAAATCGCATACCACAGGAAAATAGTTCGAAAGCAAGTCCGGTTGATTTGGCCCAGAATCTGAAAGTGAGTAAACAGGCATCCAGGCCGGGTGCGGCAGATGGATCCTGGCCAATGGACAAGTCTCTAGCAGGTGACAATTTAACTGAAAATGGCCCGAGTGTATGGATAGGGATTGCGTATGAGGTAGATGTAAAAAGCCTATCAGCAAACGTCAAATTGGTAAGTTTCACTAGACTTTAGTGGAGTCAGTTCGCTTGACCGTAAATAAGGATCTAATCCTAAATTATCTTTTTTTTTAAATACCATTGTTTTCCGTTGTTGGTGAAGTGTTATTTTGGTTTGGTAGAGCTAGGGATGGGGAGTTGACTCTCTGAATAGCTGAAGAGTCGGAGTCGACTCCAGCACTGTAATCGACTCTCGTTGTACGTCGACTTGCTGATGAAATCGAAATCGCTGATGTCTTCACTGATTCTCAAATCTGCCTGGTAGTTGAGTGCAGTATATCAGCAAAGAGTAAACGAAATTAAGCGTTTTGCAGTAAGTAACCGTTTGCAGTGCAGTCCGTGTGCAGTGCAGAAGCAGCATGGACTCATTGTGCTGTCACATGTTTGTAGAGAGCTATGATCTGCTTACCACCATTATTTATTTCAAATCCAAACATTACAAAAATTTCTTTTTTTTTTTTTTAAGCATAGTGATAATCTTTTTACATTTTAATACAATCGTTCAAAGACATACTCAAGTTGAAGCGCAATATATTATCGTTTTTATACTTTTTCTTCGCTTTACCCCTATAGCTAAACAAGCAGTGTTAACTGTAAAAAAAAAAAGAATACATTTCATATCAATCCATGTTTATTTTTACCGTAAGCAATGCGCTGTCACATTAATTCAGCATGTGCTTTTCAGCGAAAATAGACTCGAATGCGGAAACTCTTGGTAAATGATCACTGCGATTAATAAACAAGAATAAACGAATCAATAAGTTTATATTCGTATGTATTTTTGTATGTACTGCATTTATTTTTAATATGTTTAAGACACAGAGAGCCATACCCTGACTAATATAATGTGACAAATTCAGAAAAAAACCTTATTAATCCTGACATAATATTCCACCATGGCTTTTCCCCTCAGTTTTCCCTCTGTAAAATTAGGTGTCGGCAACAGCTAACAACATTGATGATAGCTCATTTAAAGGTAATGTCACCACCACTAAATTGGACTAATTTGGACAGTCACGCTAAATGGAGTCGAGGAGTCAATTCCATCGACTGCTATGGTGGGAGTCAGGAGTCGGAGACGATTCTGAAAACCATGGAGTCGAACACACCTATAAGAGGCTTTGCAAGGTCCTAAATATGGCGGCCGCAAAAAACAAGTCACATGACTGAAACCCATGAATAGACTGATCAAAAGAACAGAAAATGGCAACATCCACTCAAACCAAAGTCATGGAATTATTTAAAATTCGCCAATGCATGTTCACTAAATGGTGATATTGTGATGAAGAAAACAAACAAGCATTCATCTTTAAATGTAATGAGCATATTTAACATTTAATCTGATATCTGATGCCCATATATGATGCATACGTACAGTACGGTACAGTAGACATGAGCCAGCCGCTGTGTTTTTGGCAGCGTCTGCTCTCGTTCTGTTCTGCTGCTCTGCTTGAGTGAGGAGGTCTGCTATCTATAGCCTCTCTTGCCACAGGCCATATGAAATATGAATGTATCTTTGCGGTGTGCATGCCAGCCGTGACTCTGTGGCTCTCACACTGATAACGTACAGAGCTGTGGGATGCGGCACTCTGCAGCTAAATTGGCTCTTAATGCAGATTTTGTCCTGAATCACTCCCTGAAGAACAAGCATCAATTTCATACACACAGTGTGAGGATTGTAATGGCGAGAGGGTCCGATTGGAAAGAGGTGTTTTAGGTTTTTAAGAATGAGTGATCCTATAAAAACATATTGGCCTTTTCCCATTACAAATTTAGCTGTTAGACTAGCACCATATGAGTAAACTGCCGGCAAATCTCTCCAGCAGCAGCCATCAAACACACTAAGAGTGGCGTTATATCATCATTTGTATGTATTTATGGGGCCAGTGGCACAGATTTCATTCAGACTTCACTTGAGAGGAGACAAAGCTTGTGAGTCGCACCACAAGATCTGTCAAACTATTTACAGCCTGTGTGACGAGTGGGGCGGTAAAGTAAATGATAATGCGCAACCCCTGCACCACTCACCGGTCTTGAGTCCCACGGAGGAGCTCTGGAAGGATAAAAGGACGAGTGTTGGAGAAGATAGAGATTTTATGTTGTTTTGTTTCTGTTTGTGCTCGGCAGTCATCCGTGAGGGGCTGTTGCGCTATTTTAAGTTTTGTGTTTATTTTATTATTAAAGTTATGTTTAAATGTTTGCCGGTTCCCGCTTCCTTCTTCCCGATCTACGAACTTTGTTACAGCCTCATTTAGCTTCCTGACATGAAGGTAGTTTTGCTCTGGCCACTGGATTCCAACTGGTTTTGCTTCATTAATGAGATTCAAGTAGCGAATCGAGACAGTACTAAACCTGAAACCTGTACTGAATGTCATCGGGGTTGTATTGTCTTTTACCCTGAATAATGCCATTCATTGTTTTTGAAGATGAGGACATTATATAGTCTGTCCATGGAGTCAGAATTTTACTAGACTGTACTAAATGATAAAATAATTTGTACCAAAATACAAGCATTTGATTAGTTTGAAATATGCGACCCTGCACCACAAAACCAGTCATAAGTAGCATGGGTATATCTGTAGCAATAGCCAGCAATACATTGTATGGGCCAAATTATCAATTTTTCTTTAATGACAAAAATCATTAGCATATTAAGTAAAGATCATGTTCCATGAAGATATTTTGTAAATTTCCTACCGTACATATATCAAAATTTAATTTTTGATTAGTAATATGCATTGCTAAGGACTTCATTTGCACAACTTTAAAGGCAATTTTCTCAACTATTTGAGTCCAGATATTCAAATAGTTGTATCTCAGCCAAATATTGTTATATCCTAACAAACCATACATCAATGGCAAGCTTATTTATTCAGTATATCTCAATGTGTATAAATCTAAAAAAAAAAAATATATATATACACATATACTTAAGTAGCATGGGTATATCTGTAGCAATAGCCAGCAATACATTGTATGGGCCAAATTATCAATTTTTCTTTAATGACAAAAATCATTAGCATATTAAGTAAAGATCATGTTCCATGAAGATATTTTGTAAATTTCCTACCGTACATATATCAAAATGTAATTTTTGATTAGTAATATGCATTGCTAAGGACTTCATTTGCACAACTTTAAAGGCAATTTTCTCAACTATTTGAGTCCAGATATTCAAATAGTTGTATCTCAGCCAAATAGTGTTATATCCTAACAAACCATACATCAATGGCAAGCTTATTTATTCAGTATATCTCAATGTGTATAAATCTAAAAAAAATATATATATATATACACATATACTGTATATATATATATATACACTGAACAAAATTATAAACGCAACACTTTTGTTTTTGCCCCCATTTTTCATGAGCTGAACTCAAAGATCTAAGACTTTTTCTGTGTACACAAAAGGCCTATTTCTCTCAAATATTGTTCACAAATCTGTCTAAATCTGTGTTAGTGAGCACTTCTCCTTTGCCGAGATAATCCATCCACCTCACAGGTGTATATATATATATATATATATATTACCCTTGTGACTGGTTTTGTGGTCCAGGGTCACATACAGTACCTGATATGCATGCAAGCATGTTTGAGTGGACATAGTCTTTGATATATTGAAAGAAAAAAAAAAAAAGTCCACGTTGCCACTGTGTATTATATAAAATGATTTTCCAAAGTTGTAAATACAACAAAGATTAAGTATGTTTCACAATAAATAAACAAATAAATAAATAATTTCCTAGCTAACATGTGCTTCCCTTTAAATGGTAAAGGGAAGCACATGTTTGTTTCATGTGCGAGAATCAATGAGATTTGTTATCACAGTTTTGAACCTCAATTTTTCACCATGTATGTTAAAGCATTCAATTCATATAGGTTACTTTTATGATGACTTTATTAACTTTTTGAAGTTTGAAAATGTCACCTGTGATGCCTTTTAATGTTTTGTTTTTTTTTCTAAATCCATGAGACTTATGTTAATTTTTGGAACACAATGGTATTTGTAATATTCCCTAATCATTTTCCTCAATCATGGACAAAAACGATGAGAGATTATGAAAAATATTTTCATTTGTGTTCTGAAGATTAACAAAAGTCTCATGGGTTTGAAATGAAATGAATGGTAGGTGAAGATTGACAACAATTTTTTTCTAAACATTTTACAACTATCCAAACAGATAACTTACATTCAACCTGGCTGTATTTGTATTGCTACATCATTGTACAATATATTATATAAATATTTGATCTACATTGCTTAATTTATATCTATATTTATATATATCAGCATTAACATTTTATGAATACAGTGATGGAATCCTGTGAGTTGAATATGGCACAGAAATCAGCTGTTATACTGTAAAAAAAAAAAAAACATTAAATAAATATGATGGTAATAACCACATTAATTAATCTAATTGAGGATACAATAAAATCAATTTATTAATTTCACAAATTCAATATAGCATTAATCTAAATGGATTAATAAAATCTGTATGTCTCTAAAGTTTTCCATATACATTTGACTGAAGTATCATTAGTTCCCCTTCAGGAACTCCAGCTGCGTCGAAACACTACGGGAACGCTCTGAATCACATGTGTAATCAGTCCAATGGATGGGCGAGACGTCACAGGCGGGGTGACGTAGCGACCAGGAAGTATAAAAGCACGTGTGGTGAAACCGGCGTCAGGTTTCGTTTGGTTGTTTGGCTGCATTTAATTCTGAATAATTAAATTATTTATCTGACCATGAGAAGTTAGATATATAATTTTCGATTTTTGAAATGAATTTTATCACACCAGACCGTGTTTACTTGTCTGGTTGTTTGGCTGCATTTGATTCTGAGGAATTAAATTAAGTGTTTATCTGACCATGAGAAGTTAGATATATCATTTTCGATTTTTGAAATGAATTTTATCACACCAGACCGTGTTTACTCGTCTGGTTGTTTGGCTGTATTTAATTCTGAGGAATAAAATGAAGTATTTATCTGACTATGGGAAGTAAGATATATAATTTTTGATATGAAGCTTATGACACCAGACCGTGTTTACTTGTCTGGTTGTTTGTTTGCATTTGATTCTTGGATAGTCTCTGTCTGAAACATCCTGACGCCAAAGGCCTATAGGACTTCTGAGGGCCAGCTCCCTCTGGGGAAGAGCGGTGTACACCGCATTACACGGTGCCCGTCTCTCCTCAGTGCCCTCAGGAGATGGGTCTGCCAACCCTGCCAGTGTTCCAGGGCGCAGCGGTCTCCGGCGAGCGCTTCTCTAAGTTACCGCCCGGAAACGTAGCGGTTCTAAGAGGCTCGCAACCTCCACGGAGGTCTCTAGAGAAGCTAGTACGGCCGTCCCCTGCTGGTTCGCCGCTTCAGGGCACCGAGCTAGCCGCTCTGATTACACCATAGGTCAATCTCGAGAGACTGATTCCCTTTAGTATGTTACCTGGTGGTGTGGGAGCCCCTGCCAAGCATGCCTCCTTGGGTCCTACCCTGAGCAGGCTCTGGTTCTATCAGTCGACTCTTCCTAGCAGATGACGTGGATCTGAGGACCGTCATTTTTAAAGAAGACTTCAGCTATGAGGGTCCTGATGCTGTGGCTCAGGACCTCGGAGGGCAGGCCCCTCTGGGGAAGAGCGGTGCAAACCGCATCACACAGTGCCCGTCTCTCCTCAGTGCCCTCAGAAGATAAGTCTGCCAACCCTGCCGGTGTTCCAGGGCGCAGCGGTCTCTAGCGAGCGCTTCTCTCAGTTACCACCCGTAAACGTAGCGGGGCTAAGAGGCTCGCGACCTCCATGGAGGTCTCTAGAGCAGCTAGTAGGGCCGTCCCCTGCCGGTTCGCCGCTTCAGGGCACC
>NW_015506052.1:150732-200847 GCF_001515645.1 Sinocyclocheilus grahami | reverse complement strand
TCTGTGGAGCAGCCGCCATCTCACGTGGCGCATAAGTTGACTGGAGATGCTGGCCATGTTTCTAGCTTTGAAACACTTCCTCCCAGGCCTAAGAGATTGCTATGTGTGGGAGCGCACCAACAACACAGCAGTGGTCTTTTACATATGTGGGGGCAGACATCCTGTCGAGGCAGGGGCCGAGGCCCGGGGAATAGATGCCTCACCCCAAGGGGTGAAGCAGACTTGGAGAGTCTTTGGCCAGGCTCAGGTGAACTTGTTTGCGACTCAGATGATATTGCACGGTCCTCTCTGGTTCTCTCTCTGACTCGAGACTCCATGCCCCCTCTCGGTGGCCATTCAGTGGGAAGACACCCTCTTCTTACACGTTTCCTCCACGGTACTCTGAGGCCGAGGCCTCCGGCCAGAGAAGCTTACGCTAAGTGGTGGATCAGGATGCTATTCCATAGCCTTGAACCCTCTGATCTCCCCTCTCTTTCAGGGATCATGGCTCACTCCTCAAAAAGTTGGCCTTCGGGCGGCCCCCTCCTACTTTAGCCATTCCTGGCTCCCTTTTCTCTCGCCTTAGTTGTGCTCTTCCACACTAGGCAGGGATTTGCAAGTCTGGTGGCGTGGGCATTCTCGTTTCCGTAGCGTTTCGACGCAGCTCGAGTTCCTGAAGGGGAACGTCTCCAGGTTACGTATGTAACAATGGTTCCCCGAAGGGAACGAGACGCTGCATCTTAGGGCCATACTTTCGGCATCCCTGCCAGCGCTTGCTTCACTCCTGAAGCTGATGCCGGTTTCACCGCACATACTTTTATACTTCCTGGTCACTACGTCACCCCGCCCGTGACGTCTCGCCCATCCACTGGTGGCGTGGGCATTCTCGTTTCCGTAGCGTTTCGACGCAGCTCGAGTTCCTGAAGGGGAACGTCTCCAGGTTACGTATGTAACAATGGTTCCCCGAAGGGAACGAGACGCTGCATCTTAGGGCCATACTTTCGGCATCCCTGCCAGCGCTTGCTTCACTCCTGAAGCTGATGCCGGTTTCACCGCACGTACTTTTATACTTCCTGGTCACTACGTCACCCCGCCCGTGACGTCTCGCCCATCCATTGGACTGATTACACATGTGATTCAGAGCGTGGTCACGCTGGAGGCGTTCCCGTAGCGTTTCGACGCAGCGTCTCGTTCCCTTCGGGGAACCATGGTTACATACGTAACCTGGAGACGTTTCATCACACTGGTGTTCATGTTTTCATCTCCCAGTACAAACCCCGAGCGTCACATTCTCGGGGTCATATAGTGATCCATCAATGCCTCTGCTATTTTAACTATGTGTTTTGAAGTGCCAAACACTGGCATCTCTTCACACACACAAAAAAAAGAAAACATGACATACGTAAAGAGAGGCAGCTAGACGAGGAGGAGATAATTACACAAAGGCCATTAACCAAAATCTTCTTGTGAAAAGGATCCATCAGGTGTAATCAGTGCTGTCGTCAAATGAATGAGGCCAGAAGACAAAATTACAAACACACTTTAGGAAATATGCTTCTGTGGATGCTAATAGTCAGTGTGATATCAGCTTCATTTTGAACTCATCAGACAGAAAAAATAGACTGATCCACCAGAGAAATAAGCATATTTTTTGCCTCAAATCGAAGTTTGTTTGTTGGTTAAGTTAGTTGGTTTGGAACCTATTGAAAACTTATTTTAGGAAAACATCATATTTCTAGGACCAAGGCCACTGAAAAAGCAGACAAACAGTGTTGTGATCTACAACAACACGATGGAATAAAGCCCAATGAAGCTCAGTTCAGAAGCAGAGGCCAGTAGCAGTTTGCTGAAGGCCGGTTGTGTAAGCCTCTTTCCTTCTCAGTGACTCTCAAAGGGTAATGAAGCCAGAGACCTTTTTGCATCTGGAAAAATCACAAAGATGAAAACTGACAAGCCACACTGATCGATCCGGCCAGGTCAGTGCTCATGGGAAGAGCCTAATGGAGTTTGAGCATAGCCAGTTCCTGAGACTGTACATGCATGTTGGATATATGTCACGGAAGTTTTTTTCTTTTATCCCCCTCCCCATTGTTTCTGGACATAATTTCTTTAAGTGTGCACTCTCTGCAACTTGTTAGTATGCCACGCTCCAAAGTAAAAGCTATGGTATGCTTGACATAACCTTTGTGCATGATCTGTTTGCTGAGTATTCCAGTACATTCATACAAGTTGTGCAAGCTTATCTGGAGGCTAAACTCAGCATTGTACTATTTCCTAAGCCATTTTAACTCAGGGACATCCACCTTTTTCCTACAGCCCATAATGCTTTGTGCAAATTATGGGAGTAACTTTCGTTAAACTGTAAACAATCAGCAAAAGATTCACTCTATGAATGCAATAATAAGCATTTTCAAAAACTGGGTGAAATGAGGAGACATTGTTTTACTTATTCTTCAACCATTGCACATTAAAAGTGTAAAAGCATTAACAAATTACTTTCAACATAACCTGAATAACCTCTAAAGCTTGATTCTATTGGCAGCAATATTATAGACATGTTAAAGGGGGCACCAGATGCAAAATTTAGTGTGTGGACACTACAATGATAAAAATCCATTCACTCCTTTTGGTTACACTTTATTTTGATAGTCCACGTTAGACATTTTACTAACCATATGTAACTTTGAAACTACATGCAACTAAGTATCATTACTTTGCAACTACCTGTCTACTAACTCTCAGGGTAGACTGTAGTTTAGGTTTAGGATTAGTAGAATAAGATGACATATACTTGCAAAGTTTCTCATAGTATGTTGTATGTTGTGGACCCATCAAAATAAAGTGTTAGAAGATATTAAGCAGACAGTCTACTAATACTCTAATGACTGCTAGTTGACATGTAGTTGCAAAGTTACTTACTGT
The DNA here is from genome assembly GCF_001515645.1 of Sinocyclocheilus grahami. NCBI lineage: Eukaryota > Metazoa > Chordata > Actinopteri > Cypriniformes > Cyprinidae > Sinocyclocheilus > Sinocyclocheilus grahami. The sequence goes on along the minus strand of NW_015506052.1, from coordinate 197,946 downwards.
TTGTAGAATGTCTAAAGTGGATTATCAAAATAAAGTGTTAACCTCCTTTTTTAATACCCCCCAAAAGTCTCAATTATCAAGCCGTTTTTATTTTTTACTGAGCAGTATGATGTCATACTGCTCAGGCCCCGCCCACGACCTCTGACGGACTGTCACGTATTAGCATATTTCCACCCTCAGCCAGTTGTGCGCTGTCTGCCATTTTCAATGGTTGTTTTACACCACCATTGAGCAATTTTAACCCAAGTATTTTGCAGACATTACATGAAGACCCTAAAGTACTACACCAACCTGTGGACAATGGGCATCCGATGTCCCCTTTAAATGTCATTGTAGTAGCTTAATATATGCCTACATTTCATTTCAATTACATTTTAAATTATATTTTTACAAATGCATGCAAATAAATAAATGCAACTGGATCTGACACATAAGGCAAACAGTTAAAAGCAGTGGGGAAGAGCATTTATATATTTCTTATCCTGAGCTTAAACTTGCCACTCACAACTTATTTAGTTGGAAATATGTAATTTAATAAAACATGCAAGCCCCAAATCACACAAACCACAAACTCGTAAAGAAGCTTAAGTTTTTGTGGGGAAAAATATCAGCAGGTTCATGGCATGCCGGCACTTCAGTAATTACTAACACATGTAAGGGCGGAAATGAACCAGAAAAGACATTATGCAAATGTAATTATTATGGCTGAGCAATTCATCAGAGCCGCAGATAATTCAGTTAATGGAATGTGCCATAAATGAGAGTGATTTCCCCTGAATCGTGCACTGAGTGAAGGGGTCTGCTGAGGTGATGTCAGTGATGGTCGGTCCAGCATGAGCGGCTAGCGGATGTCCTGTGAACGATTATTGAAAGTAATTTGCAAAAACACCTATGCAACATTGACTGGCCACATTTACACATCTGCAACATCTAATCAGTCTTTAGAAACTTGGATGCATGAGGAGGAAGTGGTCCAGCTAAAAAAAAAAAAAAATGATTACATTTTAATTAACTTTTTTTTTTTCAATAAAATGACTATATTTTAATTTAATAACATTTTCACTTTAGCATTCTGTATTTCTAGGGGATGTTATGGTCCTAAATTATATTTATGCAGTAGTAAGAATTCATTTACTACCACTTTTTGTGTATAGAAATGTTCAACTTAAACTGTTGTATATCTTGAATGCTTTGGAGCACAGACTTACATTTAGTATATTTTAAAAGAAAATTGTTAAAAGCAGATTAATAAAAACAGATTATTGCTTAAGTGAAAAAAAAGTGAAATTCTAAAACAGTTTATTGTAATGTCATTGTTTATTGTAATGCTTTTTTTTTTTTCTGTAAAAATTTGTTTCAGTGCAGTACCACACATTTCCAACATTTCCCATTCATTTAGAATGCAGCCATTTCTGACCACGAGGGGCTTTTTTAAGAACCATTTAACCTCCATTTTGCGTGTGTGTGTGTGTGTGTGTGTGTGTGTTCAACCTTTACCAAGTTTCACACCGTTCCAAAGAAGAAGAAAAAAACACCAGAGGGTCAGACCAGATAACTCTGAACAAACATTCTATTAATGTCACTGCAAGAACATTCTGTACATAACTTCACAACACAAAGAACCATGCCAGAAAAAATATATTAAGGGAATATTCTATTTTCGAATTTTGAAAACACTATGTGAACATTAATTGTGGATGATCTCTGAATGTTCTGAAAGAAATAGTAACTATGGACAACATGTTTCAAAAATAAAATGTTCCATGCATGCATAAATCATGTTTGTGTCCTAATGTGTGGAGATTATTAAAGTCTAGATAAACATAACATCGAAAACATTATGTTCGTGTTGAGAGAACCTTTCCAGAACATTAGCCAAAACTCTGAGAACATTGCCTGTTAGCTGGATGATAGATACAGGTACTATTATTCCTGAACAGCAGAAGCAGTAGTGATAAGAATAAAATGTGTTAAAGTAAATTTCAGCAGTGAATGTTTGTGTAAGAGTGAGTTTAAATGGGTGCTTTGAAGACAGCTGCAGGGATTTCTGAGGGAAATTTTAACAGCTAAATGTCTGGTTTCACCTGCTTGACATTTTCACATTTGCCTGCAGTCGCTGGGGAGTTGAGTTCAGTCAGAGATCAGGGATGTTCTGATGGGATTGTAATTTTTGCCTTCACCTTGTCTTTGACTGGAAGTCCCCAGCAGCATCTATCAGTAACTGAGACACAGTCCATCTGCTAGCGCCACAGTGTGAGACCTTCTCAATATACTCATTATAAAAAGTGAGGAGAGACTCCAAGCACTAAATAAATTAAAAACCTGCTACACGTGTCTGTCTGTTCATAATACAGTAATCTTCAACCAGGATGACTTGGTAAAACTGACCAACAAATACCATCTACGGGAACATTAGACCCACTTACACACATGTAACTTTACATGAAATTACAAGATATGAAATGAAAAGTCACATATTTTAACCATGGTGAGCTCTTTCCCTGTCTGCATTTAGATGGTATTCTCAGTGATAATCAAAACACAGATGAAGTAGTTTTCTTCCTTCAACACCCACACTTCACAGTATAAAGTTTTTTCAATCACTTTTCAATAACATTTCAATCGGTAACGATAGACAGTTTTTATTTATATGCTGTTTATTGCTTGATGATCATCTGCTTACATATGCATTCACTGGTCTCTGCTTCTTCTTCACCATGTTTTGATCCAGAGATTCAGTACTCTTTCTGAAGATGTGTAATAGCGCCCCTACCGAATTCATTCGTTCATTCATTCATAAATGCTTTGAATCCAACTAAAAAGTTTTTGGAAATAAAGCATTCCATGGGCAATGTATAAATAATGTTTTTGTGCTAACATTTTGGTAGCAAAGAAATTATGATCAAGACACCAATATGTAAATTATTCAAACTTAAAATGTAAAAAAATAAATAAATAAAAAATATCTTTAAACAATCCATCCACCAAGTAATAAACCTTCTTTACTACAGTTGCCAAGCAACATGCACATTCATATAAATTCAAACTCACGTTCAGTCACAAGTGTGCATGCACTGGCTATTCTACAATGAATGTAATGTAGCCATATGCGTGTGTGTGTGTGTGTGTGTTTTTTTCAGGTATTTGCGTGCCTGGTATTTAGCATATAGCTTAGTCAAATTCACAGTAAAAAAAAAAAATTAATTATTGCAATTTATAGAGAGATTGTGACTGCCCGGGAAACATTACAGCATATCAATAATGGAATGTATATATTGTATATGTTCTGCTGGAAACACCTACATATTTGCATCCAAATGAACTGTTGCACATAAGAATGGTGACAGTATCTACACTTACCAGTTGTGTTTTATCAAACCAGCTGATGAAAAACAACATGTCATCTGTAAAATCAAGTCAGAAAGCAGGAGCAATGTGATTCCTCAAGTCAATAGAAAGAATAGTTGGAAGGAAAACTCTGCACTATTGAATGAGTCGAGTTGAATTGAGTTGAGCTCGACCTCACAGATTATGCAGTCACTTTGAAAAGGTCACGCATGATATAGGCGGGATCATGACCAATTGTTTACAAAGCGAATGTGCAAAAAAAGTAAAACGGCCTTTACAAAAAATGGCAAAACAACGATGATGGACGATTTTGAAGTTGGAGAAAATGAGATGGAGTTTTTCACCCTAACCCACCTTTTTGAACCGGAGTACACAGTTGAAGAACTAACCACATGTGACCTTTCCAGTGTGAGAACGTAATGTGTGAAGTCACACATACACATTACAGAGCTAGTGCAAGACAAGCATTTGTAGTTAAAAAGTATATAAATTTATATTTTTTAAAGAAAATGACCAATCGTTACGCTAGATATTCCTTGGCTGGGATCGTGTAGAGCCCTTTGAAACTGCATTGAAACTGCAGTTTGGACCTTCAACCTGTTGGCCACCATTGAAGTCTACTATATGGAGAAAAATACTGGAACGTTTTCCTTAAAAAAACGTAATTTATTTGTGACTGAAGAAAGTTATTCTGGAAGTGAAATAACCCTTTAGTTATAGTGAACTGCAAATATTGTAAATACTTGATAAAATGTGTGTAATCAAGATGGTAAAAGACTGTAAAAAATGTTCCAATACTATATATATAGTGAACAACTTTAATGGAACATTTTAAGTAGTTAAAATGCTGTTTAATGTACAGACCTTGGAAGTAAAAATTGTCTTTGGAAAAAAAAAATCAGTTCTGGCAACCACAGCTGCTTTTCTCGGTGTGTGTGTGCACTGGTTTGAGTGGTTTATGGGGACACAAATTTGTATAATGGCATGGGTATGACAGGTATTGACTACGTTTACATGGACATCAGTAATCTAATTATTTACCTTATTCTAAAGAAGCCAATATTATGATTATGGTGTTTACATGAGTTGCTTTTTGAATATTCTTTTCATGTCCCTGTTTTACATGTTATAGTACATAGTTCGATTAATGGCATATGTCATTACGTCCCCACCTGACGCCATCCAACGTCCCCTCCAGAATTTCACGTATAAACATATAGTTCGTCTTCGTGATGATGCTATGTACAGTTTTTGGTGTTTCATTTTTAATTTTATGAAAGCTTCAAGTGCAGTTAATTATCTGTACGTGCATACAGATGATGGCAGTGTTGAAGCTATTTTATTTGCCGTCAAACGGTTGACCACTGTTGTATCCTGTCGCAAAATGCGGCGAAAAGTCTTACATAACGGTAATAATGTGATTAAGGTGTTTACATGTCTATACTGCACTTTAGTAATGTGACTAAAATAGGAATACTACACATGTCTTAATTCGATATCTGTTTACTTCAATTATGACTTTAGCTGGATTAAGGTAATCAAAAATGTATGTTTGTATGTTAGATTCTTAATCAGAGTATTGTCTTAATCGTGTTACAATCAGATTATTGTTGTCCATGTAAACGTACTCAGTGTGAAGGTGGTTTATGAGGACATTGCCTATGTGTGTGTGTAAATTTCGTACTACATTTTTTTTTTTACTGCAAATTAATCATATAAATTGTTCATATCATACAGGGTGTTGAAGCTATTTTATTTGCCGTCAAACGGTTGACCACTGTTGTATCCTGTCGCAAAATGCGGCGAAAAGTCCTACATAACGGTAATAATGTGATTAAGGTGTTTACATGTCTATACTGCACTTTAGTAATGTGACTAAAATAGGAATACTACACATGTCTTAATTCGATATCTGTTTACTTCAATTATGACTTTAGCTGGATTAAGGTAATCAAAAATGTATGTTTGCATGGTAGATTCTTAATCAGAGTATTGTCTTAATCGTGTTACAATCAGATTATTGTTGTCCATGTAAACGTACTCAGTGTGAAGGTGGTTTATGAGGACATTGCCTATGTGTGTGTGTAAATTTCGTACTACATTTTTTTTTTTTTACTGCAAATTAATCATATAAATTGTTCATATCATACAGATTGTTTGCTCTAGACATGTCATTTACTAAAACTCAGCTTACGTTGCAACCATACATTCATTAACGGTTTCACTGCCTGCATTTACATATCAATACCTATTCAGTATTCAGCAACTCAGATGTTATATTATTATATTAATGTAAGGGGACTTCTAATGTAAAAACACCATGCAAAATGCCAGTTGCATTTATTTTGTTGTTTAAAGGGGTCATATGATGATGCTAAAAATAACATTATTTTGTGTATTTGGTGTAATGAAATGTGTTATTGTTTCTCCTCTATGCCCCGCCTTTCTGAAACGCGTCGAGTTTTACAAAGCTCATCGGTCTGAAAAGCGAGGTGTGCTCTGATTGGCCAGCTATCCAGTGCGTTATGATTGGCCAAATACCTCAAGCGTGTGATGGAAATGTTACGCCCCTTACCACATTGTGATGATGCCCTGTCAGGCCGGAGCGATGATTCAAAAACATGAAAACACATTATAAACGAGGCATTCGTTTCGGGACATAATTATGTATTATAATGACTTGTACTGTCTTTTTATGTGTTGCGCTGCATCGCGCCGCATAAACATAAAACCATGTCTGCATTTGTTATCGGAGAAATTACAAACAACAAGCCCTACTCTACACTGCCCAAAAAACTCGCTTTAAATATATAAAATATAAAAACTCTTTAAATATAAAAAACGTACTTACAGTCTTTGAGTCAGAAAAGCTGGCATTGTAGTCTACTCTACCAGCCAGCATCAGTAAACAGTCCTCCATAAAATGTGCTGCACACATCTGAATATTTGGGTTGAACTGTTCTGGAACAGTGTTGTAAACACAACTTAACCACTGATTTCTAGTCGTGTCCATTTTTGGAAGGCCAAACAAAGTAGTTTTGCTTTCACAACGAAACACAGCGTCACACACGGCGGCATTGAGTGAGCAGAGGCCGGGGGATAAAGTGAGGAACAGGCGGTGGTCACAACGAATCACACAGCGCATTCACAACATGGTGGCGGCGGCAACAAAACTACAGCCAGAATAAAAGTTACGCCTTCTTTCTTTGCGTGAACATTTGGGTGGCGTTATGCAAATCTTCCCACATAGTGACGTAGATATGTGGGGGCGTGTTAGAACGAGCCGTTTTAGGTAGGTGTGGCTGACTCTTAAATTTTATAAAGAATATCTCTTTGGATTTGAGACTTTAGTCTTTGCAACTTTACAGATCTTCTTTATGCACCAAGAGCTTGTAACACTCCAAAGAGAAAGGAAAAACTGAAATCGCATCATATGACCCCTTTAAGGTATTTCACTGCACACATCCTCTCCATTCACAATGTCACACATTTGTACCACAGGGGTGAAACAATAATCACAGTCAAAAATCATGAAAGTAGGGCTCTAATCCCAAATGAATGATCACAGATGAGCAGATACAGCTGTGGTTTGATGTTCTCTGTCAAACACCAGCACACTCAACACAGCTGCATCCTCATCCACATCATAATGCAATAAACAGAAAGGCATTTGGCAACAGTTTGACTTTAATGATGTTGGAATTCTTTCAATTAGCCCGTGAATGCAGTCAGAAGACAATATCCTCGTGCCTTTTCCATCTGCACAGTTCCCTATCAAAGGCTACACTCGATGCTGTTTCATTAACACTGATAAGAACATTCTTCGTTCGACCAGTTGAGAAGCATGTATGGCAAACATGCCAAGAATTGGGATTAAAAAACCTTGATCAGTGATGTCATTGGAATGCGTACACCTGAGAGGTCGTAAATAGATGTGAAAGGGACACACCTTCTGGTTTCTGCTTTCAGGGACCGTATTGTGTGTGTGTGTGTGTGTGTGTATGCTTTGCACTCTGTGCTGCTTTGCAGTTTTTTGTTTGTTTTCAACAAAAAAAGAAGTAAAAGAAAGTTACATCATGGCTATGTTGAGGGATTCTGTGAAGAGATGCCTGCCTACTTTTTCAAAGCCCATCTCAGAGGATGACCCACATACCTTTTGCTTTGAGTGACTGTGGTATGAGCATGCTGCCCTCACATTCAAGGGAGATTGCAAGTACTGCGATGTCCTACCCATTTAAAGTGCTCCACATGCAGCTTGCTTTCTTTAAAGAGGAGCGAGCCGCCACTCCTTCATTAAGATCATGGGATTCACGCATTGATCTGGCGATCTTTCTCTCATGCTCTTACCAGATCAGGAGGTCCTCGTGCCCGGTTCCGATGTGCATGCTGGTACTTCTTTGGATCGGGCAGAAGACACCTCATCTCTTGCTACTGCAAAGATGGAGATCGAGAGTGCTATGTCGGGTTGCTCCTCTCACAAGGATAAAGTGTATAAGGACTTACTCAAGGTGGTGACTCGGGCAGTGGCCAGACCCCCAAGCTCTCAAAGCTAGATGACAGGTTCCTGTCAGGTGGCCAATGTGAAGAACCCCAGCGACAGATTCTCCTCTCTTTGCCAGTCTTCATGATGAGTTAACTCGTCCATGGAGTAAGCCATATTCATTCCATGTCTTTGAGCCCTCGCTCTCAGACTATCTCTCTCATGGAAGCGCATCATCGCTGAAGAAGCCAATACTCCCCACCAAGCCCTGCAGAGTAACATCCACACTGGTGGGAAAATAGTTCTAGGCAGCGGGTCAGGCTGGTGCTGCCCTGCACACCATGGCAGTTCTGTAGGCATACCAGGCTGACCTACTGAAAGATTTGAGCATGAGTGGGGGCATTGATGAGGAGGCATTTTCAGAACTTAGCTGGGCCACATATCTGCCTCTCCAGGTGACTAAGCAGACCCATGCCATTGGGTATTCTATGGCTGCTATGGTCACCACGGAGAGGCACCTGTGGTTGAACATCACGCGCATCAAGGACAGGGACCGGGTGTTCCTTCTTAATGCCCCTGTGTCACCTTCGGGCTTATTAGGTGACTCCGTTAATGCGGTCTTCAGTAGGTTCTGGGAGGCAAGAGGCACAAAGAAGTTTTTGTAAAGTTTCTTCCCCACCGTGCTCAAGTGTCATGGCTGACAGCCATCCAGTCCCAACCAGGTCTGGCTTCTCTGAGACGAGAAGCCCAGAAGGAGAGTGTGGCAAGTAATGTGCCTCCTCGCAGAGACTGTAGTAGAGAGATTGTAGTCATGGTTAATGAGTTCATCTATAGGTTAAAGAATAAAGGAAGTTCTGTTGTTTTCTACTTACCTTGTCATTACTTATGATCCCTGAGAGTGACTGCTCACCTAGCTACTACTAAATACAACAACTGGCGATGATGGCACATTTTCCCACACCTGCTCTGCTCCTGCCATGTGGTGCTAAACCTCTGTTATCCTTATGCACATGGAAAATAATCTAACTAAAAAACTACATGCTGGATATTAATATGTCTGAAGGCTCTTGGACTGATGCTCGCTGGTGTGCAGTTATTTTACATTGCCTGGGGATGGAAGGAGATTTGTAGCCTTTCTGGGTGGCTAGACCCCGATTTCTGAATGATGATTAAGATGTTAATGGCAGACGCTTTCCTCACAGGCAGGGGTGTGGTCTTAGATGGCTGTCCAGACCAAGAGATCTGGAGAAGTCATCTTTTCGCTTGGCACATCAATTGCCTCCAAATGATGGCTGTATTTCAGGCCCTGAAATACTTTCTCCAGCAGTTAAGGGGCTACCATGTCCTAGTGCAGGTGAAGAACACTGCGGTAGTGAGTTACATAAATCACCATGGCGGACTGCGTTCACTCCACCTGAACAGGCAAGCACAGCGAATTCTGCTTTGGACACAGGACAAGTTCCTGTCCCTCAGGGTAATTTATGTTATAGGCAATATGAATGTGTGAGTAGACTTGCTGTCCAGACAAGCTGTGACACACAGTAAATGGAAACTCCACCCCGAAGTAGTCAGTCAAATTTGGAAATATTTTTTGAAGCAGAGGTGGACCTCTTTGCTTGACAGAAGACAGCACAATGTCCCCCTACTTCTTTCTGACTTCTTTGGCACCACTGGGTCTGCACACAATGGTCTATACATTGCCCAGACTGCGTCTTTACACATTTCCCTAAATCACTCTGCTCCTGGGAGTCCTGGCGAAGGTCCGTCAACAAGATCCTCTTACTAATAAGTGCCTCGTTGGCTGACCAGAGTGTGATTCTCAGATCTTATATCACTCCTCAACAGTTTGCAGTGTGCAGTTCTTATCAGGGGAGATCTCCTATCTCAGGCACAGGGGACAGTACTTCATCCCTGGACCAAGCTCTGGAACCTTCATGTCTGGCCCCTTAAAGGGACCAACTAAGAGATGCTGGGCTACCAGTCGATGTAGTACAGACTATTCTAGTGCTAGGGCTCCTTCCACTAGAAAAAGCCATGCCCTCAGATGGCACATTTTGAAAAGTAGGTCTATGACACACCGTGCAGACCCAGTTCACTGTCAAATTGTTTCAATGCTGAAGTTCCTGCAATAAAATCTGTCCTTTCAGAGTCTATGTGGCCACCATTCCAGCTTGCCACACTCTGATTGATGGGGTCTCTGTAGGAAACCACTCTCTAGTAGCCCACTTAATTAGTGGCGCTAAGCAGTTGAGGCGGCCCACCACAGTGGCAGTCCCTTTGTGGGAATTAGCCTAGTGCTTGAGGGTCTAGTTGGGACCCCTTTGGAGTAGCTGCCAAGCTTCTGACTCCAAAGATGGTTTTACTCATGGTTGTTACTTCCCTAAAGAGAACTGGTGATTTTAAGGCTTTGCCAGTCTCGCCATCTTGCTTAGACTCTGCCCCTGTGGTCAAAGCTATTTTGCATCCTCTCCCTAATTATCTTCCTAAAGTTCCTTTCTCAACCATACATCTGGTACTTCTTGAAGACTTATGTCCCCCACCGTTCGCGACACCAGAGCAAGAAAGACTTCATGTACTGTGTCCAGTATGTGCTCTTCAGATTTACTGTCCAGAACAGATTTTCATATGCTATGGGGGCCGTAACTGGGTAGAGGGATGCTATTTCCCTATCTTATGAAGAGCGTAACCAAAAATTGCCTCTAAGAGTTAGAGCACATTCAACCAGGGGAGTTGCATCCTCTAAGGCTCTGGCAAGAGGTGTCCACTTGCACCAAGTGTGTGATGCGGTAGGCTGGTTCTATTCATACACATTCTTCAGATGCTATAGTTTGGATGTCCATGACCTTGAGCCAACATTCCAAAGTCATGTCTGAGACCTCTTCAATGTTTGTGTGACAAACTACACAACATTGAGTGGTCCAGACACTTTTGCAATGCTGCAGCATTGGTATTCCCATTCCCCTCAGCATTAATGAAATGCAGCAGAATGTAGCTTTTGATATGCCTTGGGTTACTTGACTGTAACCCTGTTCCCTGAAAAAGAGGAAACGAGATGTTGAGCCTCATTGCCAAACTGCAGGTGTGTTTGGACATCCCTTCAGACAAAGCTATAACCTGAAGATGTGTCCTTTTCATGTCAATTTATAACCACTTGGATGCACACATTCCAATGTCGTCACTGACCAGGGTTGTTTAAGCCAAATTCTTGCCGTGTTTACCATGCATGCTTCACAACCGGTCAAACGAAAAATGCTCTCATCAGCATTAATCAGGGAACAGGGTTACAGTTAAGTAACCCGAGACATTATCAGCAAAGAAAAGAGGAGCACAAGATGGAGAAAGCATTGGTTTGAATAGCTCCCTCCATCCTTTATTTCACTGCAAGGTCTGACTCATAAACAGGTCTCTTCAGGGTCATTTCACCGTAGCTCTACAGTGTGTACATGATTATTAGGAACGTTGATATTCTTATCATATTTTTTTCCAAGCACATTTTACCAATTCCAAACCACATCAATCTTAATAACTACTATTAATTGTGTATTTAACCATTTAAAAGTGATATATAATTGTCCATGAAGGCTGGAGGTGAAAAACTCTGCGTGCAGAATTATTAGGCGCATTTATTTTACAGATAAAATGAGCCAAAAATGAAATTTAACCCTCATATGGTCCTCATTTCCGGTTTACACTAACGGTCTTTGTGGTCAATATGACCCCAAAATTGATAGAGTAATTGTAAAAATATATATACATTTTTAATAATACAAATAATATATACTTTTTGTTGTTGTTGTTGTTTACTTCTCATCTATACATTAAAGCTGTGTTTTGGGAGATATGATGTACTTTTGTACCTAATTACCACAGAATTCCTCTACACCTTTAGCTTGCATGTAAAATATTACATTTTCATGAAAAAAAAAATCACTTAAATGATTATCTAAATTTGATTTAAGTTGTTTCTGGATATTGATCTAGGTGTAGAATTCTGCCATCTGCTGGTTAGAGAAAAAACTTGTAGAAATTACAGACTACTGAGAAATAAGTGAAATGACCATATACTGTATATCCAGCAGAGGCCCATAGAGATCCATTCATTTTTCTGGAAGTGGCTAGTTGCTCCTCTCACTACTTTTCTGATATATATATACATACATACATACATATATACATATATATATATATATATATATATATATATATATATATATATATATATATATAAATATTATAAAATACATTAAAAAACAGTATTTTTCTCAAAGGTTAGAATTTGTTTTTGTTGTTTGAGGTATTTTGAAGTGCCACATACATTTGCAGAAATGCCACACAAGTTGTCACTAAAACGTCATATTGACCCCAAGGACAGACTGAGGTTTAACTCAGACTGAAAAGTAAAAAATTATTAAATCCCCATGAGAAATATTCAAAACTAATGCAATACAGTTAAGGCATGACCACTGGACAGCAAAATGCTCATTGGGTTAATGGGGGAAAAAAAGAAAAGGAAAAAACCGGGTCGAGAAGAGAAGACACATGCTAACTGCAAAATAATTAAGAATTAAGGTGAATAATTAGGTGTACAACCAACAGGGACCATTTAGTCTCCAGCACCACCCTTTTCCAAAGAGATTTTTCTTGGGTAAAAAAATCCTAAAATATGACCTTCACTTAATGATGTTTTATTAACAAAGTTTGGGAGGAGCGCTTCAGATACTTAACCTAATTAACACAAGTGGAGCGCACTCAAGTTAATCAACACCAATAGGTATTAATACAGCTGAGTTACCTCTATCCATTGACGGTTTATCATCTCCTCACTTCGTGTTCTTAAAACACTTATACGGGGGGTATTCTAGGTTCGGGCCATTACCGAGCTCAAAGCCCTTCCCTGGACAGCACCATACTTCAGCTAATTATATGTAAGTGTGAACTCGTGAAAAATAAGAATAATATGCTGAAGTGTTGTGAAATGAATTATTTTGAATAATGGTCGTAACCAAACAGCTAATGGTATCCATTGACCTCCGTGTGAGTGTGTTTTTCCCCTCTCCATAATATGTAAGTCAATGGGGACTAACATCTGTTTAAAAAAAAAAAAACTTAAATCTTATTTTGTGTTCAACAGAAGAATTAAACTTACATTTTTGGAAAAATTTGAGGGTGCAAAAATGATGACCATGTTCTTTTTTTGGGGTAAACTATCATTAACGTTTAATTACAAACATTAAACGTTCAATGTTTGTAATTAAACGTTCAATGTTTAATTACAAACATTGAACGTTTAACTTAAAACATTTTAGAAATAAAACCTCCCATGAATGATGTATCAATAACATGTTTTTTTTTTGGTATTCTAGGTTCGGGCCATTACCGAGCTCAAAGCCCTTCCCTGGACAGCACCATACTTCAGCTAATTATATGTAAGTGTGAACTCGTGAAAAATAAGAATAATATGCTGAAGTGTTGTGAAATGAATTATTTTGAATAATGGTCGTAACCAAACAGCTAATGGTATCCATTGACCTCCGTGTGAGTGTGTTTTTCCCCTCTCCATAATATGTAAGTCAATGGGGACTAACATCTTTAAAAAAAAAAAAAAACTTAAATCTTATTTTGTGTTCAACAGAAGAATTAAACTTACATTTTTGGAAAAATTTGAGGGTGCAAAAATGATGACCATGTTCTTTTTTGGGGTAAACTATCATTAACGTTTAATTACAAACATTGAACGTTTAACTTAAAACATTTTAGAAATAAAACCTCCCATGAATGATGTATCAATAACATGTTTTTTTTTTATGGATAGAAGTGGCTGGAAGACCTGCCAAGAGAGCATTGCAATAGTCTAGCCTGGACAGAACAAGAGCTTGAACGAGGAGTTGTGTTGCATGTTCTGAAAGAAAGGACCTGATCTTCCTAATGTTGTATAAAGCGAATATGCAGGACCGGGCAGTTTTAGAAATGTGGTCTGAGAAATTCAGCTTATCATCAATCACAACTCCAAGATTTCTAGCTGCTTTTGAAGGAGTTATGGTTGATGAGCCTAACTGGATGGTGAAATTCTGATAAAGTGATGGGTTTGTTGAAACCACAAGCAGTTCTGTCTTAGCCAGGTTGAGTTGAAGGTGATGGTCCGTCATCCAACAAGAAATGTCTGTTAGACATGCTGAGATGCGAGCAGCTATCGTCGGATCATCAGGATGGAATGAGTGGTAGAGTTGAGTGTCATCTATATAATGCCTGTATGTTCGCTCTGTCATTTCCATGCCACTTATGTTTTAACATAGTAGCCTACATTGCTAGGCAACGCCTTTTTTGAAACCACAAGCAGTTCTGTCTTAGCCAGGTTGAGTTGAAGGTGATGGTCCGTCATCCAACAAGAAATGTCTGTTAGACATGCTGAGATGCGAGCAGCTATCGTCGGATCATCAGGATGGAATGAGTGGTAGATGAGTGGAATGAGCCTGTATGTTCGCTCTGTCATTTCCATGCCACTTATGTTTTAACATAGTAGCCTACATTGCTAGGCAACGCCTTTCACTCACTGAATTATCGGTTATCAGTTTCATAAATAAAGACAAAATGAGTAAAAGAAGGAGATTTATGAATGCTGAAGAGGTATAAGAATCAATAAATGCCATGAGCGATGGACAGTCTGATGGTGGGGAGATAAGTAAAGCGTCTGTCGGCTCAGCATCTGACGGCGATCAATATGTCATATTTAGACATTTTGTCCTAACGTTACTCATAACTTTTCAAAATTTTGATTAATTATTTAATTTGTGTTTTGCCATTTCTATCATTTATTGTTCGCTTCTGCGTTGCTATTTATTCTAGTCTGCCTGTTTCCTGAAGAAGAAAAAAATCCGATCTGATGTAGGCTTTTTTTCCCCCCCGAAGTTTATTGGTATTCTTCTTGTATAATTCAAATTATAAATGATAAAACTAAACAAATTAATAATTAATTAGGTGAAGCTGTGCGCTTGAATTTGTCATTGCATCATCCTATGCAATGGGGTGAATTGTTATTGCTCATTATTGTCTATAGGCTATTTTAGTCATTTAAATAACATAGGTTATCTTAATATATTGATTAATGACATTGTATTATAATAGCCTATTACACCACCCAAATATGTATTTACTTCCTTCTAATTCTCATTGTCAGTGCAGGCTTGTTTAGCTTAATATTGACCATTATGAAAAGTGACTAGTGTAGCCTGCATAAAAAAGCATTGAACATAAAACAACAGGACACAAATATAGTTGAGGACTAGATATAATAATTTCATGACTCTAGACACTTCTTTGTGAAGACAGTAGCATAATACAGTGAAATAATATGTTCTTTAGCCATTCAAAAACAGCTGTCATGTGCGTGCCCTGGCGGTTCTAGTGTTAAACAGTGTGTGTGGTTATTGGACACCACTGTCACTCTCGAAACAGAACAAAAGCTTATTTAGCACTCAGACAGGACTGACTAGCAAGTGTGTCAAGTGAGAAACTTCAGAACGGTGTACAGTAAGACTTTTGGACCAAAAAAAAAAAAATCTCTTGGATTACAATTTGCAACTAGACAGATGTCCTGTTACTTCTTCTAGAGTCAAACATCTGGGTGTTATATAAGACAGCAACTTGTCTTTTGAATTGTGCGTGCCCTGGCGGTTCTAGTGTTAAACAGTGTGTGTGGTTATTGGACACCACTGTCACTCTCGAAACAGAACAAAAGCTTATTTAGCACTCAGACAGGACTGACTAGCAAGTGTGTCAAGTGAGAAACTTCAGAACGGTGTACAGTAAGACTTTTGGACCAAAAAAAATAAATATCTTGGATTACAATTTGCAACTAGACAGATGTACTGTTACTTCTTCTAGAGTCAAACATCTGGGTGTTATATAAGACAGCAACTTGTCTTTTGAATATCATATTTTCCATGTTACAAAAACAGCATTCTTCCATCTTAGAAACATTGCTAAGCTACAAAATATGTTACCTGTTTCGGATGCAGAAAAGCTAGTTCATGCATTCCTGACCTCTAGACTGGACTATTGTAATGCACTGCTAGGTGGTTGTCCTGCATCTTCAATAAACAAGCTACAGGTAGTCCAAAATGCAGCGGCTAGAGTCCTTACCAGGTCAAGAAAATACGATCATATTACCCCAATTTTACAGTCTCTGCACTGGATACCTCTTAAGTTCCGTATCAGTTACAAAATATTATTACTTACCTACAAGGCCCTTGATGGTTTAACTCCTGTGCACCTAACGTCTTCTACCACGCTACAATCCATCACGCTCCCTAAGGTCATAAAACTCTGGACTTTTGGTAGTACCTAGGGTAGCAAATTCCACTAAAGGAGTAGAGCTTTTTCACATTTGGCTCCAAAACTCTGGAATAGCCTTCCATATAACGTGTGGGGTTCAGACACACTCTCTCTGTTTAAACCTAGATTAAAGAAACATATCTTTGGCCAAGAATTAAAATAATGCATTTCATAATCTTGTACTGCAGTTATATCTGATCAAATGCACATTATTATTCTTTAGCTTGGGTTGAACAAATATTTTTTGCTTAGTTGGAACAGCAGCTACGCTAATTATGTCTCTATTTGTTTCTCTGTTTCTGCCACTGATTCTGATTGATATATATACACATACATATATATATATATATATATATATATGAAACATATGAAAATGACTTCAGTACTAGTTATTAGTTATAGTTATTTGAATACATGTAGGCAACTACTTACAATACAAAAAGTATAAAATACACTTTTTTATTACATTGTATGTATGTAATTGTTTGTTTGTTTGTTTTAGTTTTTAGTTAACTCAATTTGAGAAATTGTTAGATATCTTCGGAAATTTAAGGGAAGACCAGAAACGTGTGTCCTTTTCTCAGGAGTAAAATCTAAGCATGAAATTTCAACAAACGTCTGCATTTGCTCAACAGTTCACATCACTGCTATCTGGAAGAAAGATCGGAGATATAACCCATTTGCCGATTTTTCTTTCCTAAGGGAAAGAAGTTTCCTTTAAATTGAAGTATGCTATTTTTGCATCTGTAGAATCACGGAATTGCATAAATAATTTCTTGAACAATCTTGAACGGCTTAATGTGCACTGCTTATGACATACAGCAACAGAACAATAGTTTTCAGCACTTCAGAACTGTCTAATGGTGAAAATGCCATAACTATGTACAGTCTGTGACCGTTGACCTTTTGCTTTAACCATACCACAGCTGCCCAGCAACAGGTGTCACGTGCCAGACTAATAATAATTTGAACCTGCAGAAGTTCTCAGCGAGAGCAGCCTGCAGATAAATTCAGAGCAGAAAGCGAATGTGGGAAGGAAGTCGTCACAGGTAATTGATAAAGAGCTGGAGGAGGATTGATGCTCTGTGTGTGTACCATATTTAAAGCAGGAGAGCGAACAGGATAATGTTGTGAGAGTATATCTGTGTTGCATCTTCCATGTAAAACACGTCCATTCATCTGTCATTTAAAGGCAGCTGTCAGTGGTTTCTGGCTTCCAGCTATGCTGCAGAGCCGCAGCGGAAAGAATTTATTTCTAAAGTGATTGTCGGTGGAAGGCTAATCTGTCTGTGGCAAACACAAGTGAGACACAAGCGCTGTGACAGAGGCGTCCACATGCTTAAACAGAGCCAAACAAACACTTGCCTACATATATATATATATATAATATATATATACACACCAACACAGAGGGATTAAAGCATTCATGAGTGGCACTTTCATTGAGAGAAAGCAATAAATAAAACTTCTGCACAGTCAGCCAGACATGGGTGAGTGTTTACACCATGATTTTGCAAAAGCTGGGAATTATTTGAAATTTAGTTTCATTTGGTCATCAAGTTCCCTGAACTTAATCATGTCACTACATTAGTTTCTTGCAAATAAATTAAGTATGAGAGTGCTGAGGGAATACATTGGCGTCATTGAAGACTGGAGTAATTAAGCAGAAAGTTCAGCTTTGATCATTGCAAAAAATTACATTTTACAATATATTCACTAAGAAAACAGTTATTTTAAATTGTATTAATATTTAAAAATATTCCTGTTTTTACATTTAAATACCATAATTTCATTAACTCATATAATGTTAATATACAAACCTATTGAAGTACTGAAATCTGTTTTGTACCTTTGTAATACACTGATAACCACCAAAAGCAGGCGGTGATGAGAAAGTCACATGATGAACCAAAGCCCATCACAAGCAGCTTTGAAATATTAACATATATAGAAGATGCACAGTGTCATTCACATGAACACTAAACACCATCATGGTGACACACATGAAACAGAAATAATGCAATAAAAATAATTTAACAACATTAGATGCAAAGTACAAAACTGATAAGATAAAAACACTTAAAAAAAACAACAACAGGGAATTCTGGGAATTTCCATTTATGGTTATTCACTGTAAATTATACATTATTTTTCTTCCAAAAACAGTATACTATCGTAAAATTGAATGCAATGTCCAATACAGTTTTTCACCATATAGCTATACACTGTAAAAAGTAATCACTGAATCTACTTAAGAAAAGCGAGGAAACATAACTGATTTTTACAAATTTGTTGAATTTACTTAATTACACAGTGCTATGTGAACTTTCAGGTGGATGCAATAGTTAAACTAAACAACTTTAGTAAACAGTACTTAAGAGCATCTAGTTTGTTGGATTTAAAACTATTTTGCGCTTGAAATGGCTGCAATTATTGTTGCTGGAGGAGGCACCACAGAGAACAGAGAGTGCCTGGTAGAAGGGAGAGGATTTTTTCCACACATTTTAATTTATTTTGAATGCCAGAGAAACACATTATCCAAACATATAGTTTGCCAGGACATGTTATATTTAATTTGCTTCAGGAAATAAAAGACGACTTGGAACACCCAACTAGGAGTCACACAATATCAGGTTTATCAAAAGACCTGATTTTTGGCCTCTGGTTATTTTCAATGTACTGTGGCTTCTTTATTTCTTTATTCTTTATTTGCAACTACGCTAGTTTGCACTGCGCTTGGTATATTGCGTTGGTCCATATGTAAATTAGATGTTGCATCTGTGCTCTCACGCTATTTTGCCATGCATAGCAAAACTGTCCCGTTATCTCATAATTTGTCCTTTTATGCCATCCTTTCAACTTTGTATCTCTTAATTTTGACGTGTCACAACTATGGCTTTTTATCTCATAATTCAGATTTTTTGCCATACAGTAACTGACGTTTTTTTGCTTTGTTTAAGGCAGATTATTTTTCTTATTTTTCACATATATGCTTCAAATAAATTAAAGAAAAACCTGCCAGTGACACAAAGCACACTTATATTTAACATATATATATTCTCTACAAAAAGAGGCCTTAAAGTATTACACATTTTTGCTTATCATTGAATTATTTTTTTCTGTAAAACAAGGAAGGACATGTTATATTTAATTTGCTTCAGGAAATAAAAGACGACTTGGAACACCCAACTAGGAGTCACACAATATCAGGTTTATCAAAAGACCTGATTTTTGGCCTCTGGTTATTTTCAATGTACTGTGGCTTCTTTATTTCTTTATTCTTTATTTGCAACTACGCTAGTTTGCACTGCGCTTGGTATATTGCGTTGGTCCATATGTAAATTAGATGTTGCATCTGTGCTCTCACGCTATTTTGCCATGCATAGCAAAACTGTCCCGTTATCTCATAATTTGTCCTTTTATGCCATCCTTTCAACTTTGTATCTCTTAATTTTGACTTGTCACAACTATGGCTTTTTATCTCATAATTCTGACTTTTTGCCATACAGTAACTGACGTTTTTTTGCTTTGTTTAAGGCAGATTATTTTTCTTATTTTTCACATATATGCTTCAAATAAATTAAAGAAAAACCTGCCAGTGACACAAAGCACACTTATATTTAATATATATATTCTCTACAAAAAGAGGCCTTAAAGTATTACACATTTTTGCTTATCATTGAATTATTTTTTTCTGTAAAACAAGGGAAAAAAAGATCACTGACAATTTGTTTTGCATGTATGAGTTTTAACACCTCATATTTGAGAAACAGTGTTCATACGGATATCAGTGTTTGCCGTATGTGTGTGCGAAAAGCCCTCATGTCTCTATCTAATAAAAGTGAGGTGTGTTTTTGTGTTTGACACCCTGAGCACATCCAGAGCTTACAAAGCCCCAAACAGCCCTACCTGCAGAACAACACAGCAAAACACACACACAAACACACAGGACATGAGTATCTGTCTGACCAGAATGAGGGTGAGAGCAAAGGCCATCACTTCCTCTCAGAAAGACCCGAGGTCTCATTTCAGCTCTCCTCTCCGCTGGTCCCTTCTCACAGCGGTTAACACATATCTGATGCTGTCACTGTAAACGGCTACTGAACCCTGAAACAAGGCCAGTATTTCCACACAGGACATCTGCTATCGGATCCATCCAGCGGTGCCCCCTGCCCGTGTCGCCAGTTTCAGAGGATTTAGAGCAACCGGGAGGGGGTTCCTTCTGCTGGGCGACTCTGTATTAAAGACCCCAGGCTGTTCTGATCCTTACAGGAAGTTCAAGGTCCCGGTATGGAACAAGCTAAAGGCAGGGGGTAGATTTCCTACAGGAATGCCAACAAATATAAACAAAAAAGACATACAGTCAGATATACAGAAAAACGCTTAACTGTTCAGTATATATATATTTTTTACCATTCAGATGAAAAAAACAAAACAAAAAAACAACCCGAACAACATCAGAGGGTTAAGCGTGTTTCTGTATATCTGAATGTATGTCTTTCTTGTTTATATTTGTTGGCATTTCTATGGAAAATCTACACCCTGCCTTTAGCTTGTTCCATACCGGGACATTGAACTTCCTGTAAGGACGTTTTAAATCATGGATATGATTTCAAAAATAAAATAATAGTCACACTTGACTCACGTCAAAAATGTCAGCAAATTTCATCTAGTGGAAATATTTGGTACTGCACCCAAACAAAATATTGCTGAAAATTAATTTTTGAGAAATCAACTTCAAACTTGGAACACAGCTTGTTAATGGTTAATTGTTAATGATTAATGATTTGATTTGAGAGAAATGTTATGTTTTAGAGTAAAACATGTTTTGGAAAATATATATATCATACACAATTTACAAAAGTAGATATTTTTTATAATAATAAACTGTATTTTCAAGTTTATGCCCAAGAAGTGGTTAACAGGTAATAAATGGACCATAACTATTACATAAATATAATGTAAAAATGTAAAATGTGTAATTAACACTAACCCTAATGTTTACCAAATTATAATATGAAATGTTACCTTACCATTAAAAAAATTAATAAATAAATAAAAACTGTGTGTTTTAAGCATTTAGAGAATATACAAAAAAAAATAAATAAATGAAATCAACTTCAAACTTGGAACACAGCTTGTTAATGGTTAATTGTTAATGATTAATGATTTGATTTGAGAGAAATGTTATGTTTTAGAGTAAAACATGTTTTGGAAAATATATATATCATACACAATTTACAAAAGTAGATATTTTTTATAATAATAAACTGTATTTTCAAGTTTATGCCCAAGAAGTGGTTAACAGGTAATAAATGGACCATAACTATTACATAAATATAATGTAAAAATGTAAAATGTGTAATTAACACTAACCCTAATGTTTACCAAATTATAATATGAAATGTTACCTTACCATTAAAAAAAATTAATAAATAAATAAAAACTGTGTGTTTTAAGCATTTAGAGAATATACAAAAAAAAAAAAAAAAAATTTTTTTTTTACTTAATGGGAATGTTAGCAAAACGTCCTAAGGATATATTTTTGCTAACTAAGCACCCCCTTTTTTTCTCTCTCTCTCTCTCCAGAGGACGCTGTGTTTGTTTTCATGAAGCACAACATTTCCAAGATCAAGACATGCATTCGTTTAGTCGTTGTTTTTCAGGCAAAGCATATGCACACACACACACACTGAGCACATCTTCATCTCAATGTTGTCAGTGGTGCTCTCCCTCTATTTCTCTATCTCTCTCTCTATCTCTCTCTCTCTCTCTTTGATGAACGGTAAATATGATTTGATGGTAATTGTGGTCTTTGCCTCATGCGCAGTGAGAGGTTGACGACCCATCGCAGCGTTCAGGAACATTTAATTTAACAGGCCGGCCGTCTGCCTGCAGACCATAGAGCCGAGCAGGAGAACAAGAAGACAGCCTTCATTTGTTCAGCTGGGTAAAATATTTACATGACTTGGCAAACTTTTCTCTATTATTTGCTGTTATTTCACTCACCGTTGGGTCGTTTTTCATAAAACTGGTCCCCTGAACTGTTTACAATCCAAAACAATTCAGTTTATTGGCAACTAAAATTAGGTTAAAATGTATATGAATGAATTGAAAATGTATGAATGCAGCTGTAAGCGACATCACTTCCTCTCCAGCCGTGAAATGACTGACAGTGAAGCTCGATTATTCCGGGATAAAACTCACTGGACAGACTCATATCCCACATAATCAATTATGCAGAAGTGAAGCTGTGAACAGCCAAATGACTCCCCTCTGTCCGCAGAGAGAAGCCCCCTCTCTGACTGAGCTGACCGCATTACACTAGTGTGGCATGTCCATTTATTGTTCAGTGGACAATAATTTATGTGCAGTGATTAACTGAAGGCTGACTTTATGAAAGCAGAAATATTGTCACTCTCATGAGGGGCCAACAAAACACAAACAGACCACCACTTTAGTTTTTGTTCCATATTACAAGAAAAAAATTATATACAAATTTTATAAAAATAAAAACTGGGTACGTTATGGTGGGTGTTGCAGCATATACAGAAGGGTTGTATGCCAAAATGTACTATTTAGCATTATATAGCGACAAATCTCAACCTCAAAGTAAAAAATCTGCCTTTATATATTGTCTAAAAATGCAAAATAGGCTTTTAGCCATTAATCTGTTTCATATCCATTGTGAAAAAGAAGTACACTTTAGCATGCTTTTAAGCACAACTTAGATAAATAATATACTTAAGTGTTAACTAACTGTTTTCAGACAGTGTGGTTAAATGAAAAAGTGCTATAGTAGGACTTAAATACATCTATATGTGTGATGTTATAAATTGAATGTCTTTGGAATATGGTTAAAGTACTGCTAGATGTACTGACAAGCATTTATGGAAATCTAAAATGTACTTTAATACAATTTCTAATGAAACGTGTATGTCATGTGTATGATGAAGTAAACAAAAACATTTAAAATGTGTTATTCAATATTACATTTAAAGTTAACATCACTGTTAAAATTGTAATACAATACTTGTGCTTCAATTAGTCAACACATGTTTGTAAAATGCAAAAAAATGTATTTAAAACATGATTATTAAAAAAAAAGTATCAGTAATTCTTGTGAAAGTGAACTTAGAAGTGTACGAGGAAACAGTGTTTTAGGAAACAGTAATGAAAGCGTATTATCTACAATTTTTAATTTTATTATGAAGATTTGAATTACTCTGCAATTGCACATTCAAACACATGTTGTTCAACATGTTGTTGTTTTTTACTATTTATGTGCTGTAAGAAATTAGAGGAGCATTTACAAAGGGCTCATTACTGTGCTATTTGTCCAAATAAAGCAAAAAAAAAAAAAAAAAACTGCTCCAACGCGATTTGTTGATCTGATTTATTTTTCCAGATTTAGGGACACATTTGTATGTATGGTCCCCACCTATATATTACGCTGAATTAATTGGAATAATAATGAAAGCTGGAGAGCTGGATCCAATATGGAAGTCCCGGAGCAAGTGTGGGCCTGACGCCAGGAAAATGTGCTTCATTATTTATTCAGCCTTTACCTCCTTCTGTTTGTCAACATCACTCAGATGGATCCTCATCCTTCATCCACAGACACGCGCCAATATCAGCGCCACAGGCTCCAGACTGCAAGAGCCAATTAAATTGTGCTGCACACTTATATAAAGTAAACAACAGATCTTATCCAAAACATTACATTATTGACTATGCATTAATGCAAGAATACAAATACAATGCTTGTCCTTCACTTAAATCCAGGTGCATCTGTGGGCAATTAGAGACACACACAGAACAACACACGCAGTAAGACAAATCCTGCTCAATTTACAGTGAAAAACTGCCAGCTTTGCGACGAGAAATTCACAATGTTTCAGGAATTATAAGAAGGCACCTGTGTATTGGATATTGGGAATGTTTATGTTAATATTAATGTAGGCTAATAATGTATTTTAACAATTAAAATCTGTTTTGTACCTTACAATAAATGGATAAGCATTATAACAATACAGGTGGTTAATTAAAATATTATAATTAAAGTTCAGCAACAACGGCCTTTCCAAGAACTGGCTAATAAAAATGTACAGACAGCACAAAGACAAAAACACCCTTAGGGTAACAGAGATGACACTAAAATAACACAATAAACATTAGCTCAACAACATTATAAAACAAGTAAAAAGTAACTATTAAACATAACTATTGAAAGCAAATGTAAAGTCAGAGATTCCTGCAAATGCATTTTTCACTAATAAATGGTGGGGGATAAGCATATATTATCTTAAAATATAATACTTATTTTCATCCTGATTTATGTATTCATTCATTCATTTATTCACTCATTCATTTATTATGAATGTTGTGTTAACTAATTAACATGACTTCATTGTAGCAATTTACCAGCTGCCATACAGGCTTACAGAAACAGAAATAACAATTTCAGACCCTCCTTAAATAACACATCATCATATTTCTACATCTCTTCTATCTTAGGATTGATTAATTCAGCAGTTGCTGAGGTCACCCATTGATAAATTGAGAATATTTAACTGTTTAAAATTCACAAGAAAAGCTCATTTCATACTTGAAACCAGTGTAGAGTTGAAGGCGTTACCCCATCAATGTGACCTTTCAACCATTTGTGATCTACTTAACATGAGGCCAGATTTGATGATTCAAGCACCCTCATCAGCCCTCAGTCTTTTTTTTTTTCTTCCCCCAATGACACTGAGGACTCTGTTATGAATTACAGTGCATCAAGACAGTAATCATAACTAATGACTAAATAAAATGCAAAATGCATTTAATCTATGTTGTTAAGCAACTCATATGTCTCTGTTACTGACAAATCAAACTGGGTACAATTCTCGGAAGCAGAGAAATTTATAAACAAGACAAATAATGTTTTTTTGTACAGTAATAAATTAATGTTTTGCTTTATCATAAAAAATATCACTGCAGGCTAACTATTAAATGGGGCATTCTATACTTACTGAACACAGAGACCAAATGGATAAAACAATATGCATATATTATTAAATGAATGAACAAACGAACGGTAGATCTTGAAAGCACTATTCAAAAACAAAGACAGAACTTGTTAAGTCCATATTGAATATACGTCTTGTAATCAGACACTTTGGCCTTGACTGTTCTCTCCTGGGATGGAAATCTAACCGACTCATCACCTAAGAGTCAATGGCTCTCTCTCTCCTGCCTGGTTCTCTCAGTCTATGTCTTACAATGAATTCAGGTCAATGGCTATAATTAGCCTATGGTTGGCAGGTGACTTCACATCAACCCCCTAGATATGCTCAAATCAGATCTAAACATCTCAACTGTCCACATGTATTCTCATAAATATACCTTTTGTAACTTATATACAACAGACAGTGCCACAGTAATGATGAAGCTCTCACCTCTCTTATCCAGACTGTGTTTGTGGTTCACCTCTCCCATCCCTTTCCCAAAGCTATTCACGCTGTGGGTCCCCTGGCTGCACAAGTCATCTTCTAGATGTGCTTTCCCATCTAGCAGATGTCCAGGCTGCTCGTCCTCTTCACAGTCACAGTCGTCGAGGATGGGTGTCTCACGGATAGGCATACCGATGACGGAGCTGTGCTGGAGGGGTCTGGGCCCACGGAAGCTGTCCCTGCTCTGCGGAGGACCCAAAAGAACAGAAGGGATGTAGTGAATCTCATGTGTGGCCTCAGTGCTTGCACTCTTCTGAGGGGCACGTCGACGCCTGCACCAGCGCTGACGGGTGTAGAGTACCAGCGTGAAGAGTAGGATAAGTAACAGGAGAGCAATCAGACCACCCTGGAAGAGAAAGGACGAGAGAGAAACATCAGAATTCCAAATTTCCCCACCATGAACTATTCTAAAATTACAACCATTTCAACAATGAACTAACTGCTCAAGACTCTATGAGGAGACACCAATCTGAAAATTGATGGGAGCATTCCAGGAGGCTGTAGGACAGGGGTGACTAATCCTGCTCCTAGAGGACTCCTACCCCCGGTTTCACAGATAAGGCTTAAGGCTAGTCCCAGACTAAAATGCATGTTTGAGCTGTCTCAACTGAAAATATCTTGCACTTAAAAATATGTCAGTGCCATTTTTCTGTCTTAAGATGCACAACTGTAACATTTTCTTCTAAGGCATTTTTTTATAAAAGCTGCTTAAATATCTTAATTTAACTAAGTCCTAGTCCTGGCTTAAGTTAAGGCCCGTTTGTGAAACTGGGCCCTTGAGTTTATCTCCAACCTGCCCCAACACACTTGCCAGGAAGTTTCTAGAAATCCCAAAGACCTTAATTTGCTGGTTCAGGTGTGCTTTAATAGGGTTATAAACAAACTCTGAAGGTTAGTGGTCACCAGGATTTTCCATAAAGCAGGTGCTCCTAAATCAACATAGTTTTTCTTGGACCTGGAACAACACTGCTGTCCTAACCCGAACTCAACCCAAACCCTAACCAATAATTACCTCTGAAATCAGAGGGTACAGATAGGTTGACAAGAATGTTGTTGAAGTCCTATGCCCAGGTTTCTAAACTTGCTCCTGTAGGGTCACTATCCTGTAGAGTATAGCTCCAACACTAATTCAACACACCTGAATCTCTGTATTGCTAGGCTTGTTCAAGATGCATTAGCGTTGCGCAGACCGATCGGCGTATGACACCAAAGTACCTCGAGAGCGAATGGAGAGCAGGCGACTCTTTATTATTTTGAATTGCTCTTGCTCTCTGATGTCATATGCCGATCGGTCTGCGCAACGCTGATGCATCTCAAACAAGCTTAATGTCTTTAAACTCACTAGAATTTTCTAGGCAAGTTTGTTGGAGTTGGTTAGAGCTAAAATCTTTAGGAACCCAGTTATACTTGAACAGGGGTGCCCATTCCTGTTTCTGGAGGTCAATGTCATGCAATGTTTAGGTATGACATCAATAAAATACACCTGTACCATGTAACCAAGTCTTGAAGAGTGCTGGAAATTTCCATACAGGTGTGTTGGTGCAAGTTGGAACTAAACTCAACAAGACGTTGGCCCTCCGGGAGCAGGACTGGGCACCCACAAATAAGAAGAGGGGTGTCCAAACCTGCTACTGAATGACCACTGTCCTGTAGAGTTTAGCAGTAAGCTGCACAAACACACTTGCCTGGAAGTTTCTAGTAATCATGTAGACCTTGATTAGCTGGTTCAAGTTTGTTTAATTAGGATTAGGCAGGACAGTGACCCTTCAAGAGCAGTATTGGACACCCAGAAAAGGAATGTTCATCTGTGACAATGTCCTACTTGATCAACCTGTTGATATTCATGCTAGCAAGCTAATTTTGTCAGATTTTATAGTGATTTGACATGTGAAAGTTAGTAAACTTTCCGAGGTGTTGGTATTTCCCCATGCATGTAAATAGAAGCTGTAGTAGCCTGATTAGTAGTTGCCGTTGACCATCAATTGAACTGTCATGCTTTAGCGTGACTACGTCTTTCTTGATAGGTAAGCAAGGGGCATATAATTAAGAATGTATTTGGTAAACTACAGTAATACATGATGCATGGCCACAGACTTCAAACGTTGCTCTTGTTTCACTGTCTTGTAAGGAGCCACTGAGCTTTGCTTGTTACTTCTCCAGCTCGAGTGTCTGGCCTAAAGGTACAATACACATAAAACAGCTGAAGATTCATTGCTGCATGGTTTGTCTCATTTCATGGCGTGTCAGGGACATCAAAGATTTCCTCTCTCTTGAGCCGTTTGTGTGTAATACTCTTAAATCTGCAGTTTTGTTCAAAAAAGAGTGGTACTGAGCTGACAGATAAAGTGAACAGCATAATATTTTTAATTAGCCTAAACATGAAACATTATTTGAAACAATGACATGAATACTAAGTGATACTGCATTCTGTTCTGTGTCATGTATTTCCATGAGAGTTCCTCTCAAAACCAGTGTGATTTGGAATTGTATATAAAATGTTATTGCTCAGAGAATGCTTTATATATATATATATATATATATATATATATACACACATGTATCATACATTACAACCAAGACCCATGACTCCACAAACACTCCTATGGGGGTATCAGGGCCCGTTCAATGGCCCAGGGCACAAAACTGACTTTTGAGGTTAATATATTGCTAGTGCTGGTGGAAAGAAAATCCCTCTGAGCTCATTTTGAGACACTGAGATCTTCAGCAACTCTAAAGAAAACACATCTAAGACCTCACCTTTTTTCTCACAAGAAACATTAAGAGCCTAAAGAAAAAAAAACTCTCCATTTGCTCTCCATTATTCTCATTAAAAAAAAAGAAAATAAATGAAGATATCATAGAGATCTCATTTGAGATTTGTCTTTCCTATGAGAATGTGCACTGCGTTAATTCAACTATGTGAACTGCACAGCATATCAAAGCAGAGGAAGAAAATAAGGATCAGAAGCTGACTTACTCAAGATGAATATTCAGCAACTGCTGATCAAATGTTTTGATATAATACTCGCCTGCACATTTCATGCTGAATTTACGCACAGATTCAAAAGTCACAATTAGTGCAGGAAGTGACATCAATGACTAAAAACCTCTGAACACACACTAGTCTCACAGCTATTGCACATGGCATCCAAAGGCAAAATATTCTGCTCTGTACCTTCCGCTCTTATCTACCCTCTATTTTCTTCCCTGCAGTACTATATAAAATGACTAGAGTGGTGTTATTAATCTCAGAATTTTAAAATTCCATCTTCTTGAGGAAAAACAAACTCCTCTCAAATTACAGCTCATGCACTGCCAGCTGTCCATAAATCATAGCGCTGTAGATGGGTATTTTTGATGGGAACAATGCAGCCCCAACCAAATGTGTTCATTAATCTCCAGCAGGACCTCAGCCACTGAAAGTAAACTTCCCTTAAAGTTAAATGCAGAAAAATGAGAGAGGCTAAGCCATTCTTTAAACTTTCAAACACTCATGGGAGTCTCTGTGAACATTGTCTGTTGTCTTAAGCTTGAAAACAATGGGGCCGGTTGGCAAATTTCATGAATGAAAATGGAAACACTAAACCAGACAGCAAAACAAAAGTCAAGCTGTGCAGGAAAAATGGTTTCTTCCTCTCCCTCTCATTCTTTTTAATGCTGTGGATAATGTCAGAACAATAGAAAATGGCCAGTTATATTGCTTAATATCACAGATCAAATGGGATAGCTTTTGGACATTGTACCATGTTAACACTTTTTTTTTTTTAATTCTTTGAAGTACATTGGAGTACTATGGAAAACCATGACATATGGTAATCATTAATAACCATGGTATCACCATACAGTAACTACACCCTGCTATACCACCACAGCACTTTTTTTCAAGGAAGATGAATATGTTCAAACATCAGTACACAGTAAGTGGTGTTTTTATTATTATTATTATTATTATTATTATTATTATTATTTGTTTTTGTTTTTAATTCATGCGCCAAACATGCCATCACCCAAGCAAACATCTGGCCAGGCAACAAGAGGTCTCCAGACATCCAGTAATATTCTGTTTAAAAGATAATGAAGAATAAACAAAACCATAATGCATGACAGACTTCTGAGACCATCTGGTATATTAGTAATATCTTTTGAAGCCGTTCCATTACGGAGATGCACAATACACAACCTACAGCTCAAACAATCAAAGCACAGTCTTAGGAGAACTCAGATAAAAATACTCAGATGAAAAATAACAGAATATGAACAGCATGTAGGCATTTTATTATAATATTAATCTCTCACAGTTAAAATGCACTATATTTTCAAAAACATCCTTTTAAACCCAGCCTCCAAAGTCAGGTGTACAAAACAATTTTCTGCCTGGTGAATAATGGAGGTGCTCAAAAACCTCTTCACAACACTCTAGCAACCACCCAGAGGAGCAACAAAATAATAATTCAGAACAAATTAGCAAACATATATTGACATACTGAAAACCATTTAGATACATTAGCCTTGTGGCAGTAGCAAGCAACACTCCCTAAATCTAGTTCTCATTACATTTTAATGATGAGACATTTACCAGAGTAAAGTGTCTCACAGCGGGGCAGATAAACTAAATCACACCTCCAGCAACATGGACGGCCAGTGAAAATCATCCCCGTCGTCTGTTCACCAGGTGATCACAGCAGAGGAAGCCATGCCTTTAGGACGAACTCTGGGATAGAAAAACAACACAACACAGACGAACCTCACCCAGCACCTGCTTCACTCTGTTCCTACCATCTGCGCCCAGGAAAACAACTCCCAAAGCTGGCAAAGTCGACGTCAACGTCAGAGGCACAGACTACATTTATCTCTTTGGCAAAAATAACATGGAACGTACACAGACACAGGCATTCAAAACACATGCCACATTAAGTAAAAGGACATATCTTGTAAGCGTATAATACGATGCACACACACAAGAGTAAGTTGCATGCTTTTAGCAGAGGGCAATCCCAGAATGCACTGCGGCAAACATCTAATTAAAACAAGACACTTGATGCCTACATTTTTATGCTTATTAAAATATTGCATTGTCAGATTAGCAACATGCTAAAGCCAAACTCTGTTGAAATCAACCCAAAAGACTTCACTCATTTTGCTATGAATGGTACAAACTGCAATGCACAATATTACAGGTCTAGCAATGCATGTCCAGCCTTCTAAATGAAAGAGCCAACTGGTAAAGTGTTTGCATTGTTGCACCTGCTTTTAGATACTTTAGATTAATTTGAAATCTGAGACCCGTGATTGCAGCAGCACATGCACATCGGTAGGATGTGTAAAAGCCAATCCAGAACAAAACTGCCATTTTTGGATAGTTGTGAACTGATCAGACAGGGAAGCTAGCTATAACCAGCTAGATCTTTTTTTCTTTTTTTTTAATGACTGGCAGGGATGAGGTTCCATTGCCTATGCAGGCAGCTGACTAGGTTTTGGAACAGAGCTAAGGACTGAAAGATACATGCAGACGCTCTGGCATCTATTCAGTCTGGGACTCCTGGGTGTTGGGATGTGGGAAGATGGGAAGCTCTGTTACCCACAGGGATCTCTGGGTGACTCTGACATGCTAGTGGGCTTATTAGAGTCGGACTGGATGCCTGCGCCGAGAGCTGCATGCTGCCGTCTCTTCACACAGTATGATGTTTAAATGCCATGTGTTGTGCCACCTGCCTCCTCCCACTTCAGTCCTAGCACGGATCAGAGTCGGATACCCCGCCTGTCTCCTTTTTTTTGTCTCTCTTTTTCGTTCTCTCTCAGGGGAGACTTTTACTTGACCATAGAGGCTGTTTTTCCTTGGGTTTTGAAAGAGACATCAGCTTTTAGACTGACAGATCTGAAGGGAGGAGAGAACCAAAGTGAAAGTTTTGCCCAATTATGGCCTTCAAAGACCAGAAGAAAAACAACTCTGTATCAAAACCTGAAATGCTGACTTAGTGAGCTGCTCTTTGCTAAAACTGATTGAGAGGTCCATATTTGATGCAGCATCATTGTTCATAATCAATATCTTGATATCACAACCTGATATCAATTTAAATCCTTTTTATCTGGCTTGATGTGAAATTCAAATGAAATTTTAAATTAAACCTTGAGCTCATACTAATAAGTCAGCTTAGACCGAAAGAAGATTCTGGATTCCAGTTTGTTCCTCTGACCTGATTACATTTGGCCTGAGAAAATTGAGTAAGAATCTTCCACGCGGGTGTCACCGTGGCCTTTAATACTGACTCAGGCTGTGCGTCCACCCCCTCTCAACACACACAGAGCACAATATGTCCAGTTGATCTGTTCACTCTCCCTTCCACCCCTCTCTCTATCTGTCTGTCTGTTCCTCCTGGCTCTGACTTTGCATAAAGGGCAGATTTATCCAGCAATTTGGCTGTCCCTTGGACTTACGGCCGGGTATTAGCAAAGAGTTAGTGAGAGTCGACCAGAACGCACAGCACCCCAGAGACATGGACATCATTCCAACAGACGTGACCTCATTACACACATTGGACAATAGGGAGGGAAAAACTAAGTGAGCGTTAAAGGCTCAAGTTCACTACTTGCAGAAATCAAGTTCATAGTTAATGAAGTGATTTAATTCCCTTAGCCTTAATGCAGGCAAGTTTACGGTAACAACACATTTAAAAATAAAAAAAGGAACCACTATTGGGATATATGGAGCTGCTCTCCAGTAATTTAAGATCATGAGTCACATGCATCGCACAGAGATTTCCGGGTATAGGATATTCCGGATGACGAATTATCAAGGACTACAGAGATTCCTGGATGTACCATGATGATGTCACATTTTTGTTGATCATTTAATGAGAGATTTAGTAGTCCTTTAGACAGAGTTAGCATCACTACTCTTTGTGCACTTTAAATACCAATACCATAATGGTGTTAGACACTGCGCTGCTATTAAAGGGATAGTTCACCCACAAATGCTAATTCTGTAATTAATTACTAACCCACATGTCGTTCCAAACCCGTAAAATATCCGTTAATCTTTAGAGCACAAATTAAGATATTTTTGATTAAATCCGAGAGCTTTCTGATCCTGCATACACAGCAATGCAACTACAACGTCCTAGGCCCAGAAACGTAGGACATAGTTGAAATAGAATTGTTTAGAATTGTAAAGAATTGTTTAATAAACAATTTTTTGTTGTTGTTTTCTTTGTACACAAAATGTGTTCTCGTAGCTTCATAATTTACAGCTGAACGACGGATGTCACATGGACTATTTTAACAATGCCCTTACTACGTTACTGGACCTTGACCATGGTAGTTCCGTTGCTGTCTATGCACGGTCAGAAGGCTCTCTGATTTATGTACAGGCAGGAGTATGAGGATTATCTCTGTTATTTAGTGAAATGCTGCACCATTTATAATTAATTAATTAATTATGACTACAGTCTTCATCTGTGAGTGCATGCCATTTTTATGACTCTCCACAAAAACACTATTAATTTCTTAGGCCCTGTCAACACAAACGCGGGTATTTTCAAAACCGTAGCTTTTTCTATGCAGTTTGGCCGTTCGTCCACACACAAACGCAGCACCAGGTCACTGAAACCAAACATTTTGGAAAACTCCTGCCAGGATGAAGATTTTCAAAAAATTTTGGCTTGTGACATCGGAGCATGTGCTGTTATATCCGCCAACTGAAAACTTTTTCAGGCTTCTGATTGGCCAACATTGCGGTTGAGATTATATTGCCACCTGTTGGCTTGGCATGCTCTTGACAGTGCTTCAAGGCATGCTTTTGCTTTTTCATGTGGCTGGAGATTTTTTTAAAAACAGGAGGAGGAAAAACCTTATTTTATAAAAATACCCGTGTACATGTGGACATGGCCTTAGGGTGTCCAATTTTTTAATTAGAACCAACTACTGTTAAACAGAGCTTATTTTAATAAGATACATATTCAAAAAAACGCAAAACAAAACAGGCGTAAAGGTATTACCCAGGCTGAATTCTGGCATGAGAGTACATAGACATTAACACACAGGCACTCCACTGAATTCTGGCGAGAATGTGGTTGATCATTGGTCATCGATCATTAGTCTCTTCTCTCATAGGGATGCTCAATCTAACCCGCCCCCTCTCAGTTCGTTAAGGGAGCTTGGATACATCTGAACAATTAAATCAATTCTTACTCACACTCCAATAACTTCATCTGATGGTAATAATAATTTATTTTTGACTGTAAATGCAATTGAATCTCAAATTTTTATGCCAGATGACACTCCAGGCATAAGAACAGAGAGCCTTTTAATATTCATGGAAATCGGAAACAAAAGGGCTGGTGTTAGAGTAAAGGCTGCCATTTGGAAACCAGAGCTCTCTTTCTGTGATGCTGTTTTTCTCTGTATTTATTGAAGTCCCATGATGCACCCTGTTTGCATGGTAACCAAATATAATTGCCTGATAATCATGCATCACTGCATGCTCATTACAGTGGTAAATTAGCACTGGTGGGTGAAGTCGCAATCCGCTTGTTCACACCTTGTGGCACATTTCTTTAAATAAGCTCTTGTAAGAGAGAGGAACAGTTAACAGTTGCAGGAGTAAAGCATTGCTCAGCTCTGCCCTTCTCGCTGACATTTTGAGATGGACTGTAATTACTACGCTGGGGCCCTCTTGCAATAATGCAAGAGGTCAATCCGGCACCCAATTGTTTAGTCAGGCAGGCAATGGCAAAACGCAGCTAATATGTGGATCAGCATAGTGAAACGTGACCTTAAAAGAGTCTTAATTTTAACCTTCAGTAGAATTACTGCGTGCTCTTAATTTGGTCAATGACAAGCCATGACGGACACAACAATCTTCTGCCACACTGACAGATTTAACTGTATTTCAACAGCATATTTCTCTGCTAGCAACAATATCGGTCCAAATGGTTGAGGGAAAATGCTCCCCTCTTGACTTTAAATGTCTGCCAGTGCTTCTGGCTAAACATTCACTGTCAAGAAACATGGCACCCTAGGAGAAAATTCTCTCAGCATTTCCCCAGAAGTCGGTGTGTTGGGATATCATCTGAAGGCTACAACCATCTCCAAGTCCTCATCTCACAAAACTCTGCCAGGCTCAGGCATCTACAACAGCTGTTGGACGTCCCATGGAAAAAATGTTCTGTCACAAATGCTTAGTCAGTCTTACAGGAGTTCAAGCCACGCAGAAGAAAAGTGTAAAAATAGATTGTCACTAAACCGAAGCTCATTTTTGCAGTTCCTTCGTCAGTGAGAATTTGTAAGTATATGCTAGTAAGGGTTCAGAAAGGACTTGGCCAAGAGTCTCAAGCCAAGTCTCAAAAAGTAGACCTGCATACTTGCAGGAAAGTATAACCCATTTCCAATCTTGACAGGAGCTTATCTTTTTTCACCATTCATCAGTTTCTTCCAATCCAAGTAACAGTTCAACAACAACAGACAAGGGCAAACATCTCAAGTCAAGCATTTGAGTACTCACAGACAACTTATTGGAAAGTACAGTATGCCTCTACCCTCTTTTTTTCAAAAACAGGCCAATACATACAAAACACTGCAGTTTATAGCTGAAATTAACACTAGTGGCAGTAAAAGACCAACATTTTTTGTTCATTTACTCACAAATTATAATTACAGGTGCAAATTATTTATTAATACACATTTTTACTATAGTGCATGATTTGAAAATTAACACATTTTGATGTTTGCATCACATAGACAGCTCTATATGTTTGGCTGTTCTGACATAGTAAGCTTGCTTGCTAGCACACCTGCTACAGCACTGCACTTGCGAAGAGCTTGGGTATGAGTTACGTGAAACACGAGTCACAATAAAATTGTTCAAAGACTTGAAGAAACCAGCTAAGTGGCATGTTTTTTATCTCATGTTTGTTTTTGTTAACATTATTGGTTAGGTTTAGTGTAAACGGTACATTATTTTCAAATGTGCCACTCACCAGACATTTCAATTCTGAACTGCCATGATATGTACAACAGCCAATGTAATAAAATTATGCTACATTCACATTCATCAGTTTCAGATAAAACTGAACATGCTTTTAGCACCACTCACTGAACATTTTGAAAATGTTGAAAGTGTCACAAAACATACAACAAAATATTTTGCAGAAATTATGCCCTAGGCACATTTTTCCAATGAGCCTTGGGTTGATCAAAGAATCCCAGGTCTGTAGAACTGTTGCTAGCCAATGATGAGTATTGTACTCGCTAGGAGGTGGAAAATACACTAGATCTATCTCCACTATTTCCAGTGATATCAGCAATCACACCTACTTGCCAAGTAATGGACTGCGCTACTTGGCCAGTCATCGCTGTCAGTCATTATTCTATTAAATTTACATTTCCGAACTTGAGAGCAAATATTCCCTTTTCTATTTAACATCCCCCCCCCGACCTTCCAATCCTACGGTGAACATTATTATGAAGGCCTGGAAAACCCACCCACTCTGGTCGAGAGATGCTCTGATAAACCAGGGCTAATGGCTCTGATTTGGTTCTGGCGTCTAGAGATTTCAGGCAGCTAAAAACTCTAAGAGTGCACAGATGTTGTCAGTTGACACCGCAGTCATTAATGCACACTGGTCCTTGCATCTGCCATTATTTGAGTTTTAGGGGGAACAAGAGTCTCCCACATGATCTACACAGCATCTCCAGGCATTTAAGTCTTCCAATTTTAATGAATCGATATGACAACAGGAAACAATTTGGAAGGGGCTTTATAGGGTCTTGGATGCAAAGCAAGAATGAGAGTTGAAAACCACTGAGGGGAGCATTAGGGTTAATTAGATATGGAACTTATCTTGGCTAATCTTCTATAGTCAGAGTTATGTAAAGGGGATTAAGGGAGAAAACTTGTCTAGCAGGTAAAGCAAAGTAATTAAGACGTGAGACAATCTCCAGAAAAGTCATTAGCGGGATGCTATGAATATCTGCAGAGCTCGTCAGAATCCTCGGAGAGCGATGAGGTGCTACTATGTTAATGACCAGATATAATGTTGAATTTCTTTAACAGGATGGAAGGTTGAAACACTGTTCTAAAAATGTATTTATGTATTTACTTGGCATATGTCAATTACGTAAAAGGCAATGGTTATATTTCACTTGGTTCTTTGGAAAATGTCACCTTTTGCAGTGTCTCACAAAGCCAGACTCGCGGCATGAAGTCTGGCCCGCATTACACCGTATTCTAGCAAAGAACTGCAAAATGGATGTCTAGTTTACTTGCTACTTAATGTCTCAACACAAATCTCTGAAGATCTGAAGCCACAAACCCTGGCACACATGGGCAAATCCATTGTTTATCTTTTTCTTTCAAGAGCTTTTAAATGTCTTAATGTGTAAAAAAAAAAAAAAAAAAAAAAATCTGTGCATCCTGATTCCCAGAAATTGCTTTGCAGTCTGGCAATCTGACCGGATTTTGCTATTTTATCAAGTCGTCAGCAGATTTTTTTGTTGTTTGTTTTTTTTATCAGATTGTGGTCCATCCATGATGGCGTCAGAAGGTGAGACTACTTGGACCAGCATCAATTCTGGTGTGTTCGACCAAGGTTCTCCTGAATATGTGGGCTCTCTTTGGGAGTCTTCTAAAATATCATGCCAAAAATCATGCAATGTCAATCATGTTACCATTTTTAAAATGTAAATTTAAACAATTATTTATACAAGTAAAATCCTT
This sequence comes from Sinocyclocheilus grahami, assembly GCF_001515645.1. Classification (NCBI taxonomy): domain Eukaryota; kingdom Metazoa; phylum Chordata; class Actinopteri; order Cypriniformes; family Cyprinidae; genus Sinocyclocheilus; species Sinocyclocheilus grahami. The sequence continues at coordinate 160,577 of NW_015506052.1, read as the reverse complement.
TCAAAGTGTACAACATGTGTGTTTGTGAACTTGACTATTAGCTAGAAATGAGCAAATTTGTTTGAAATCATCAAACCTGTTACTGTCAATCTGTTAATTTTTAGAGTAACAGGTTTTGGCATGTGGTTAACAGGGATTACATTGATTATGTTTAACCCTGTTTTTTTAAAGATTGTCTGTGTAAAATCCAAGCATTTTACAGGTCACCCTCACTATTTTATTGAACTATTGCCTATATCATTCAGTGGCATATGAGTTCTAATTAAACTATAGTATCTAGTAATGCTTGTGTCAGTCAGTAACAGGGTTGACAAAAATACCAAAACATGAGGTAGGAAAATAGTCATAAAATAATAAATTGCATAGCCTGAGATTACACAATAAGATTTCTTGTCATTTTAAGGTGTCTTCATTTCATGGATATTTAAAAAAAAAAATATTAAACATTTTATTTATCAATTTTTCCAAGTGGAAAAGGCACTTTTATTTCAGTGGCATGTAAGCATCTGCTGCATGGAGCATATCATATGTGAGACTGGACTGAGACCTCAAGACTGAATTCAAATGAGTCTCGTCTGCAAACGGCTGATGATGAAAACGGTTATGAACAGCAGAAACAACTGTTCCACTGAGGTGAATATTTCAAAATCTATGTGCTTCATTCATTCTTGTTGAGAGCGACAGTTGCTCTCTTGACATTCTTTTTTTTCAGTCTTAAACAGAGCAACACACAAACACTTTTCCAACAACGAACATCTGGGAAAAAACACAAAACCAGAGCAGCCGATTGTATTCTTCAGAGTGACACACAATGGCCTTGTGCATCAATCTCCCGGTGGAGAGCCAGATTGTGTGTCTGACTCCCCCAGCCGACACTCCTGTCCGCATGATCAATGTGGCTGCCGCTTAGTTTTGTCACATTTTAATCTGTGGCGTAGCACTGGGGCAGGATCGCCTGTTTGCTGCCTATGAAAATAAATTATAGAAGCCAGACAACAAGAGGAGGGGTGACTAATATATATACTTTGTATATAAAAATAAAATAAATATTTCTTACAACATTCTACTAAATCTTTTAGCCATAATATAACGTTATTTGAACATTTGGAGGATGTTTGGAGAATGTTGACATCAGACTGTTTTTTTTCCCTTCAGTATTATGATAACGTATATCAAATATTAATAAAGATATAAGAACGTTCCATAAATGGTATTTTAAGAATATTTTGTTGTAACTATTCTTTAACTTTTCTAAAACGTTAGATGTTGCTTGATATTGCAAACTTGGCCAGAAGTCCAGAATCTAAACATGATAAAACCTTGCTTTTAGGATGTCTACAAAAGGTGAACTTATTAGCAAATAAACTACTTTTTTTTTTTTTTCTAAATCTTAGAACTGAATTTGTTCCATGTAGCATTTGTATATATACAGTTGATATGATTAATCTCTTTCCGGTAACCTTGTGCAAATCTTGCAATAGTCAGCAACAAAGTTGAACTTAAAGGGATAGGACGCTGGCTCGTGCGTCAGCAGCACCGCATGCGTCGAGGTACTCTCGTGAACGCATGTCATAGAAGGACACGAAAGTGAAGAGATTGTTGAATAAAGTTGTTATTTTTGTTTTCTTTGCGCACAAAAAATATTCTCATAGCTTCATAAAATTAAGGTTGAACCACTGATGTCACATGAACTTTTTTAATGTTGTCCTTACCACCTTTCTGGGCCTTGAATGTGTCAATTTCGTTGCTGTCTATGTAGGGTCAGAAAGCGCTCGGATTTCATCAAAAATATCTTAATTTGTGTTCTGTAGATGAACGAAGGTCTTACGGGTTTGGAAAGACATGAGGGTGAGTAACTAATTTTTGGATGAACTATCCCTTTAAGACAGACAAGGTTAGTAAGCACTGAAACTGCACCATACCAGTCTTAACAAACATTATATGATCATACTTTAAAAATAGTGTGTTTTGTAATGTTTGTTTATAGTTTTTTTTTATTACAGTAACGAAAATGAGGCTCTGAGAGACTAAAGCACAGTGCATTCAATGTATTGTACTGTTGTTTAACAACATAATGCTTGTTCAGCTGATTAAACATCACTAGTAATAAGTGCTTATGTTTAATCTGTTTAACCAAATCTTTAGCCTTTATTAACAATAAACAAAATTAATAGTGACTTCAAGAGCTATTCTTCAGGCACTTCAGAAAAACATCTAAAGTAAAAAGTACAGCAATATTCCTAACTAACCTTCCATCATTCAATAATCTTGGTTTCCCTGCAGCCGCACTCTCGAGCTCCCTGAACTCCTGGTCTCCATCGGTAACCATTGCCATGGTAACCATGCAGACGGTGGAAAGGTAATTGGAGAAGTCGAGGCGGAGGCTTTGGCAATCGTAAATACACGAGACTCAGCCAAGAAAAATATGACTGCAGTATCACCAATGTATGACAAGTAAAAACACGGATCTTTGTTTCTTATAAATCACTGTCAAAAACATTTAAAAGCTAGCAAATTTAATTTAAAGGAAAGCAAATTGCACTGAATGTGTTGGATTCTGGAGCCTTATTCTGTTTTTGACAAGAAAAATATACCTATTCAATTTGCTCATGAATCATCCATGAAGTGTCACACGATCAAAAAAAGAAAGAAAAATCTGTGATTAGCATTCAGAAAAGAGCCATTTATTGTGTGCCAGTCAGACGATCAGACAATATATGTTGAAATAATGAGACATCAGGCAAAGCATGATGGGAAGGGAAAACCAAAGCCCAGTGGACAGGATGGCAGGGTGAATCTAGAAATGTTAAATAAATAAACACACATATACAGTGTATATATATATACAGTGGGGAAAAAAGTATTTAGTCAGCCACCAATTGTGCAAGTTCTCCCACTTAAAAAGATGAGAGAGGCCTGTAATTTTCATCATAGGTATACCTCAACTATGAGAGACAAAATGAGAAAAAAAAAATCCAGAAAATCACATTGTAGGATTTTTCAAGAATTTATTTGCAAATTATGGTGGAAAATAAGTATTTGGTCAATAACAAAATTTCATCTCAATACTTAGTTATATACCCTTTGTTGGCAATGACAGAGGTCAAACGTTTTCTGTAAGTCTTCACAAGGTTTTCACACACTGTTGCTGGTATTTTGGCCCATTCCTCCATGCAGATCTCCTCTAGAGCAGTAATGTTTTGGGGCTGTCGCTGGGCAACTACCGTTAAATTCACTGTCATTTTTTACAGTATATATATATATATATATATGTGTGTGTGTGTGAAATACAGGACAATATTTGTTACAATGCTGCAATGACTGGCCTAAATCTGCTCAACTCCCATAAAATTGATGGCAGTTGTGTTACTGTCACGGCGCGGTCAGGAATCACACCGTGTGAGCAAGGGTTTTGGGTCCGAGGATGGGAGATGGCGACCTCTGGTGGTGAGAGGGAGAACACCAGACGCCAGCCCCTGACAGTTACAAAAGAAAGAAATGTAATGGTTCCAAAAGTAGGCAACATGTTCTTTATGCAATCTGCAAAATGTTTTTGCATCTACTGAACACCACAGTGAATATTATTGTTCAGTCATAAAACAACAAAGCCGGCACACACAAAAAGTATGTCATAATGTATTCACCCTCATACAAAAGGGGATATTTAGAGAAATGTACATGTAGCTCTTTTTCATTCAATGACAGTTTTGCTAGAACAGTAGAACAGCAATTCCATTTATTTTGTTTGTTTTTTTTAGCTGAAACCGTGGTCCTTGGTGATTCACAAAATATGAGTCAATGCCTGCTGAGAGTTAAAAAAAAAAAACAAAGAAAAAAAAATGCATATCAGGTACAGTAACACAAAATGTATACCTGTGGCTTCTGATGATATATTGAGGTCTTATGAAGCAAAATGACCAGTCTGTGCAAGAAACTGCACATTATTTACAGCATTATTACCTGTAACCCAGAGCCTCAGGCAAACAGTCCAGAGTGATGCTTCATTAACAAATCATTCTTTTGAGCCAGTTCATTTTCGTGAACTAGTTGAACCAGTTCACCAGATCGGACTGAACCATCTGAAACAGTTTGTGGCTCGAGCAAAATAGATCTACAAGTTACTCAATCAAAACTCACTTTTCAGATACCTGACAGTCACTGGGACTTAGAATGAGCCAAAACACTACAGTATCTGATCTTATTATGAATTAACTCATTCAGTTCTCCAGTTCCTCAACACTCACTGAACTGAGGAAACAGTTCGACTCGGACTGAAGACCGATAAGCCGCTGATATGTGCATACGTGAACCCTGGGAAGAAATTAACCTTTTTTTTTTTCTTAGTTTCTCATTGTTAATGTAAAAATGTGAACTGATGAAGACTAGTTTATTCACTTTATATGCTTGAGACATGTAAAACATCCACATTTCAAATCATTATTGGGTTGCTTTGATAATATAATTGCGTATATGTTACATCATTGCGTGATTAGATAAACAAACTAGTGAACTGAATCAGTTTATGAAACAAACTGTCTGAAAGAACTAGTTTGCAAAAAAAAAAAGGAATATGTTTCCTGTTGCCTAAGGCTCTGGATTACAGGTAATAATAAATAAATAAAGTTTGGTTTCTTGCACAGACCGCTCGTTTTGCTTCAGAAGACCTCAATATATCGTCAGGAGCCATGGGTATTAATTTTGTGTTGCCTGTATATGTTTTTCTTACTCTCAAAGTGACAATAGTCACCGACTTGCATTTTATGAATCACCAAGGACCATGGTTTCAGCAGAAAATCTTCTGTTGTACCGAAGGAAAAAAAAAAGTCACCTATCTTGGACGGCCTGAGGGTGAGTAAAATTAACAGCAAATTTTCATTTTCACATGAACTACCCCTTTAAGCTCCAAAATATGCAAAACATAATACATTTCCTGGTTTTGGTGAAATGGAACCCAGACATGTTTTCATAGGATTCACCGAGAGCCGGTCACATTGCTTGTTTGTTTTATGCCGGTTACGCCGCATCTCAGTGTTATGCATGTTGCGTTTGTGAAGCATTGCCATACAGTTTGTTGTTGAGCAGATCTGTGACAGGTAAATTAAAGTGCGGAACGTTCAATCTGCCAAAATATGCAAATGTATTCTAACTTTAGGGCGCACATTACGTTTGTTTGTCTCCTAGAGAAAATTACGTGTTATGCACAGCTCATCTGCATCGAGCAGTTTGCAGTTTCATGCCCATTAATCCACAAACAGAGACAAAAGAACATAACAGCAAAGCAACTCAGTGATTTAATTAATATTTCATTAAAATACCATGGGCAGCAATCTATGAGCATACAAGAAGATGCATAAGAGCAACTGTTAAATCAAAGATTGTGACACAGAGATATTATAATTGACTCATATTTTTATGGATTGTTTATATTACACTACAGCCGTGCTGAAATATTGTCTGCAAAGAAATGGAGAGAAGGAACACACTCCATTATATTCTGTTGATGTGTGGAACTATGAAGGTCTCATATCGAAAACTGTCAAGCCTTGTGCGATGAATAAAGCTTCTGAATAGGAAATGAGAAATTCAAAAGCAGGAGAAGGTTGACAATCAATCAAAGCCCTCTGAAGCATTAGTAAAGCTGCTTCTGGTGCTCGCCTTCGCCTGACGGAGACTTTATTTACTGGACACTGCTGTGATTATTACTGTCCAGACATTAAACACTGAAGGCGTAGACTATAAAAATCTTCAAAGGGATAGCTCAATAAAAAGTGTAAATTCTGTCATCATTTACTCACCCTCATACAAAAAATATATATAAATAAAAAATATATATTTCTAAAGTTTTTCATGCTGCTCTTTTACAATCAATCATCGACAGTCCATGAAGCTTTTATTATTTATTTTTTTCAGCATGAACATTCTCTCTCTCTCTCTCTCTCTCTATAAGATACATTCAAACAGGAAATTATACATATTTTGGCTAAACTAACCATTTAATATCAACCATCGCATGTGAAAAAGAGAAAAACCTATTACAGAATAAAATAACACATGGTCTCATGTGAACTAGCACAAAGCCCCTGCCATTAAGATTAAAATTAATATTTCATACTGCAATGATTAGCTGTAAATCCAGTTAAATATTAATTTGCCCCTTAGATATTGCACATATATAATCACTGTGCTTTAACTATTCACACAGGGTTTATAAAGGAGTGTTTGTTAATGTGTGTGTGTGAGAGAAAAAAAATCTATTGAAGTAAACCAATTAAAAAACACAATGAAACCACAAGGGACTCGTTTCGCAGAAACACCTTGAGCGAAAACAGCCGAACTCTGTTTGAGACGAACCAAACACACAGATCTTATTGGTTCAGTTACAAAAGTGCACTGTGACAATTATTTCCAAAATCATTGTATATACATCCTAATCTAATTTAGCTACCAATATAAGTGAGTAAAAATGAGGTTATTTGGCATTTGGATGGAGAATCCTAACACTTGCAAATGACTCAGTACTTGATACGATGCACAAACAACAAAGATTTATCCCACCATCCAATAATGGTCCTGCATAATAATTAACCTCATTTGCAGCTTAACTTGTTTGGTCTTCTGCTCCTTGCAGTCACCTCCAAAGAACACATGCTCATGCATATCCACACAGAGTTCCCCATCACATCACACACCATAAATCCTCACACCTCCAGCGAGACATGTTTCTCAATCCCTCCTGAGAGATGCAGGTACACTGAAGCCCAGCCAGGCCCGTTCTGTCCCGCCGCAGGCTCCAGAGTGTAGTGTTGAGCTCTGGGTCCAGAGCGTCCGCAGTCCTCTCTATATATGCTGAGCCACTGTCTAAAGAGGTCTGTTTCCATCAAGCGCTTTTTCAGGCCCAGCACATGCTAATGATATTTAATTAAGCACTTACACCTGTCTGTCCCTTCAGTGCCACTGACACGCTCATACATACAGGAGTACAGCAGGGAGCTGATACAGCCAGTCAGTGTTGTGATTGCACTAAATAACATTTTCTTCTGTGAGGTGAAAGTTTGCACTCTGTTGATTTTGACCTGAGATTGATCCTGTTTCAAATTCTAGTTACTGCTAAGTGTTAATTCATTATCATTGAGATACTAATACAGTTGTTTTTCTTCTATTACAGTTTTATTAATGTGGAGAGGCTCTGCAAGGAGGAATGGCAGAGGATCCCTAAATCCAGGTGTGAAAAACTTGTTGCCTCTTTCCCAAAAAGACTCATGGCTGTATTAGTTCAAAAGGGTGCTTCTACTAAATACTGAGCAAAGGGTCTGAATACTTAGGACCATGTGTTATTTCAGTTTTTCTTTTTTAATAAATCTGCATAAATGTCAACAATTCTGTGTTTTTCTGTCAATATGGGGTGCTGTGTGTACATTAATGAGGAAAAAAAATTAACTTAAATGATTTTAGCAAATGGCTGCAATATAACAAAGAGTGAAAAATGTAAGGGGGTCTGAATACTTTCCGTACCCACTGTACATATTAATATATAAAAAAGTCAAAGTAAAAACATATTAATATATAAACGTTTTTTTATTATTATTTATTGTTACATTTATTTTCACAATTTAGTTGTTTTCATAATTTTTATTATTAATTTTTTATTTGTCCACATAATTTGTTCTCTCGATTGATTAATTAATTAATTCATTCATTCATTTTTCAGTTTTAGTAAATTATATCAACTAGCCTTGACAACTATCTGACATGAAAATTATTTTATTTACTTTTAATATATGAATGAATTCATTTTCATTTCAATTAACATTTCTTTCATTTCAAGTAATGTAAATGTTGTGTATGGTGTTAGTTTTAATTTTAGTTAACTATTATAAACTGCTAATGACTACATGGAATACAATATAGGATCCTTATGAAACTTTTTTTTTAAAGAAATTAATACTTTTATTCAGCAAGATTGCATTAAATTGATCAAAAGTGACAGTGGAGGCATTTATAATGTCTCAAAAGACTTACATTTCAAATAAATGCTGGTCTTTTACATTTTCTATTCATCAAATAATATTTAACAACAAATATTTTAAGCAGCACAACTGTTTCTGCTGTTTCACAAGTAGCACATATTAGAATATTTATAAAAATATTTCTGAAGGATCATGTGACTGAAGACTGGCGTAATGATGCTGAAAATTCAGCTTCAATCACAGCAATGAATTACATTTCACAATATATTTGCATAGAGACAACTCAATAAAAAAAACAAAACAAAAAAAACAGTTATTTTAAATAGTAAAAATATTTCACAATTTTTTTGATAAAATAAATATAGCATTGACAAGCAGAAGACTTTCTTCAAAAACTTTTTAAAAAATCCACCCAACTTTAGAAAGCTAGTATAATGTGGGCCTTATGTTAATAAGCTCATGGTTGTGATCTTATAATAATTACATATTATTAACCCTTGCGGGGGGGGGTTCTGTGAATGAACACTTTTCTTGTATTCTACTGGTTGTCAAAACTGCAGTATAAATGAAAGTCATGACACACCATTTTGGGCTTGTCTTGAGATGTAATATATTCGCAGAAGAAACAACTTTAGAAATAGCTGAAGGAAGATAATAAACAAAGGAAAGTATCTGTCCCTGTGTGTCACTATAGATGTATCACTACTGCAGTCTGTCTGATTGTCCTGCTGTCTGTCTGTTTGTCTGTCTGTTGAGACACAGATCAGCTATCAAAGTGCTCCCTTTATCTGCTGAACACGGATCACTGACCAGCAGCTTCATTAACTGCTTAATTCGAGAGAAAACATGGTAACACTTGTACTTGAAGTCTTTATATATAATGCATTATAAATGCATTTTAATTATGCCTGTAATGAACCATACAATGCATTGTATTATCTAATTAATTACAGTTACCATTATAATTCTTATCTATATTTATTGCACCTTAATGGAATCATTGACCGAAAATGCGTGCAGGTCCCCTACCCTCTTGATGGAGACCAATGCTAGCAGGAGCAAAGTCTTCATTGAAAGAAACTTCAGCTCAACCGCCTGCAAAAAGGCTCAAATGGGCCCTGCTGTAGTGCCGTGAGCACCAGCGTCAGGTCCCACGAGGGAATAGAGGGGGGCCGTGGAGGAATTAACCTTCTTGCCCCCTCAAGGAACCTGACAACCAGGTCATGCTTCTTCAACGACCTCCTTCTACGGGGTCATGGTTAGCAGCGTGTCTCGTAGACGGTGCTCTCGCTGAAGTGATGGTATCAACTACCTCCTGGGGTAGGCCACTCAGAACCTCCGCGTCCCGTCCAGGAACCGGACATAAAGTTTCCAGAGATCTGGACGCGGGTGCCAAAGGGTGCCCCATTTCTGAGTCAGTAAATCCTTCCTCAGAGGAATCGGCCAAGGAGCGGCTGTTGCGAGGAGCATTAGTTCCGGGAACCAGGTCCGGGAAGGCCAATAGAGTGTCACCAGCAGGACCTGCTCCTCGTCCTCCCTGACCTTGCACAGCAACTGTGCCAGAAGGCTCACTGGGGTAAATGCATACTTGCGAAGGCCAGCTGTGTGCCAGTGCGTCCGTGGGCCTGGACGGGCGGGGCGGCTGCCCTGCGACCGGCTCCACGGCACAGCTTTGCTGGAGGCCGCAGGAGCGCTGCTCTTGTTTTGGTGGTGGAAAGGGGGCTGCCCTCGGCGATGGCAGCAGCTGCATGCCGGCAGGATGGACCTGATGGCCTCAGTCTGCTTTGGTCAGCGGAGAACCGCTGGGCAAGTTCTCCACCGTGTCGCCGACAGGCCGGCCTGGGACACGGGGGCATTCAAGAATCGTGTCTTGTCCGT
>NW_015506052.1:121777-150101 GCF_001515645.1 Sinocyclocheilus grahami | reverse complement strand
CACTCGAGCCCTACCCCTACGGCGGCCTGGGAAAGCATAGCCATTATTTCTGGATCCGATTCAGGCATTGCTACGGTCCCGGAGGAGAGCAGCGCAGCCGAATCTTCCTCTCCAGAAAGCTCTGGCTCACCCTCCGATGCTGCAATCGACATCCGATCGTCGGGGGGAGCCTCGGAAGAAACAGGTGGTATCCCCCCGGGAGGGTCCAGCCTGCTCTTTTTGAGAGCTCCGCTGGTTTCGAAGTGCCGGCGGGCTTGGGCATCCCCGGAGGGGAATTCCTCACCATGACCGTAAGACTAGCCCGCCCACCGCCAGAAAAAGGACACCCCCGACTGCCACCAGAGGGAACCCCAGATCTAGGCAGTGGCACGGGCACTCCGCCCCTTTGCAGGTAGTGGAGTCCGGTCCGCAACTCCAAGATGGTCATACCCCCGCAATGGGAGCATGAGCCATCCACGAAAGCCACCTCAGCGTGCTTCATGCCCAGGCACGAGAGGCAGCGATCGTGACCATCACCCAGCACCAGGTAACGACCGCATCCGGAACGCCCGGGTGATACGTTGTCTATAGCAAGACCCACATCGTCTTTATAAAGACGTAACGTCAAGTTTAGCAAGCAACGTCGTCTTTAAAAAGACGCACCCGAAATTGCTCTTTTGGGGGAAAAGCTCTTTTAGTGTGCTGAGGCACACAGGGGAGATGATCATCTGCAACACAAACAGGGGGTAGTGCAGCCTGATGTGTGCAACCCACTCGACACGGGAAACCACCACCGCTGAAGCGCCGTCTGCCAACACGAAGAGCTCTCCAAGAGTGCGCTGAACTCGTTCAGTCTTCTTCTCTCAGTAGAGTAGTCAGGAGCAGAACGATGTGATCGCTCGGCTCCGAAGCGAAAAGCTGAATATGTGCTGCATCTGCTGCCTGCTTATACTCACGCTGTGATCAGCAGCAGCTGGATGCAATAATCGCATGCCAATGTGCATTGGCTCAGTTTACGCTTGAAGTAGATTGGTCCCTCTAAGCGAGATCCAAATTCGTCGGTCCTCCGACGTGACGTCGAGAGTGACCGACTGAAAGGGAACTAGCGCTGTCAATCATAAAAAAAACAACTAATTAATCAAATTTTTTCAGAAATTAATCACGATTAACCGCGATTAATCCCACCTATTTTTTTATATACTTTTATATTGCAATAATTTCAAATTTAATTTTCAAATAATGTAGAAACAACATAAAGACAGTATATTTTTACTATGTATTTAAGTTTTTTTTTTTTGGCGAGTATCACTGAAACCAATACTACTGATGTCAAGGAAATTGTTCTTTTTTCCCTAATATTTAACCATTGACTATATGTGTCACGAATCTTGTCCGATGTCTTCCATCTGCTCGCCACCAGAGGTCACCTTCCAATTACATTGACTCTCACACTACACAAACTGTTACACATCACCCTGGACTACCTTTCCCATGCTCCATTGCACTGATTGCAGTCTCACCTGCAGGCAATCACACACAAGTCTTAGTTCCCAGTTTTATCTAGTCTTGTTAATTTCCTGATTTCCCGTGTTTAGATCCTAGCCTGTGTGTCTCGATTCTGTGTATTCTCTGCCTACCCTGGATTTAGCTTGTTCTGGATTACCCCTGTTGTTGAGCTCTGTTTGGATACTGTATGCTTCTCGCCTGGACTCTAGCCTGTTTTGGATTATCTCTTTGCTCTGCCCTCTGGATAACGTTCGCTTATGTGTTGACCCACGCCTGTGTTAAGAATACTCTTTTGTCTATCCCTGTTCAACCGTGTTTGCCAGTGTCGAACTTTTCCTGTTTTGACCATGTCTCTTTAAATAAAATTTTGCAAATGGATCTCCACGCGTCGCGACTGTGTCACTCCATAACAATATGTAATTTTAACTATACTAACATTACAATATAATTGAGAGCTATCAATTTTAACATTTATCAGACTTTAAAAATAACAACTTCTAATTTTAGTGAACTAAAAACAATCTTCACATACACTCATTATAATCAATGTCATATTTACCTGTGCCCCTCAGCAAGTAGGAAATAAACAAAAATTGAATAAAGTTATCAAACACTAAATTCTAAATTAAATATAGGAATCCTTAAAGCTACAGAAGTTATTGATTTCCTTTTTTTAACTTTTGTTCTTTGATTAACAGACATCTCTGATCTCACGCAATGCAAGAGGGTTTAGATTTGCATGTGCAATTATTAATGGTTTCTAATCTCAATGCTTTATTGCATATGTCACTAAACGGTTGGGCAGTATAGCTCTCGGGCAATGTAAAAACATTCAGTTCAACTGACACATCAATACGTGCAAATCAATAACCATCCAACTGCATGCAAATAAATAATCCTCTCCTTCAAATAACTCTTCAATTCAATTATCCTTCTCTGCTGCCAAAAAAATAAAGATGTTCATGCCAAACAAACATTGTGCTGCCAATTGTTTTGTACATCTAGTCTCAAAATCAGTCTCAGATTGACCTAAATTAGCATAATGATTAAACAAGGGATTGCAATAACCCAAAGGAACTATACATGTCACCAGACAGTAAAAAAAACATCTTGACATTGGGTTACTGAACACTAATGAATAGCGGTAGCATGTGCATTTAGCACCCAATTCACTAAAGAAATTAGTCAAATCTAGTAACTGCAAAAAACACTGAATGTTTTTTTTTTGTTGGTGTGTGTGTGTGTGTGGCAACAATTTTCCTATCTTGCAAGTCAGTTCAGAGCAGTTTTAGTTTAGTATAATTTAAGATACTAATATAGTATTTTATTATATATTAAAACATTTTTATGAATAGTTTGAGTTAAATCTGTTTTCATTTTGATTTTAAAGGTTTAGTCATTTTGTTGTTTGTCATTTTAACTATTATTCTTTTTTATTTATTTATTTTTTAATTTATAGTTTTTAATTCATTTTGTTTCAGTTTTAATTTTAAACTGATTTTTTTTTTAATTTATAGATTTTATTCATTTTGTTTCAGTTTTAATTTTAGTTAAACTAATTGCGAAATGTTTCCTTGGCAACTAGCTGAAATAGAATAATTGTATTTGTTTTATATTTATATTTTATTATAAGTAATGTTTATTTTATTTCAAGCATCTTTTTAAAATGTTTTTTTATTGAAGTTCACTATAATACCATTTGTTAACAAGGATGTGACATCCATAAATGAATGAATGAATGAATGAATGAACAAATGAATTTCAAGTTAAAATAAAATAGAACATTTTACAAAAAAATACTATTTTTTTTTCTCTAAATGTCATGTTTAATTCCATGTTACTTGCTGTTTCTTTGTAATTGTTTGTGGAATTTACAAGCAATTTCTGAGTGAAATAGTTTCTACACAAATTTTTTTTCCCTGTGTATTTTACAGGGACTGTACAGCGCCACTGTGATCAAGAAAATCTAAAACTTTAAGTCTTTAAAAAGCCAGTGCCCAATTATATCTACTGCCCAATTATATCATTTGATGAATCACTGTACCTATGTAAACTGGATTGTGTGGGATTAATGCATAAAACACAGTTGTTCTTGTTTTGCACTGGATTCTCAAACGCACGCACCCACACACACACACACACACACACACACACACACACACACACACACAAAAACTCTTAAGTTCTTTCTCTGCACAGATTCGACCAGAATATTCAGAGACCCTGTAACTATCTCTTTTTTACTCTATACTCAAACACGCACACCCCCACACACACACACACACACACACACACACACACACACACACACACACACACAAAAACTCTTAAGTTCTTTCTCTGCACAGATTCGACCAGAATATTCAGAGACCCTGTAACTATCTCGCACATCTCACTTGTGCCTGTCATTACAGAAGCAGGTCATCTAATCAAGCTCTGTCGCAATGTAAACATTGGCTTGCAATATTGCAATGAGATGCTGAAAGCAGGCCTCCAGAAATAAAGCTGCTGAATCCAGGTCACAATTAAAAACAGCAGCTCTACCACAAACACACTGGCAAAGATGGAACAAAGATTATAAATGAATGTGCTCAAAATGAACCAACACATATATGAATACTTTCAGATGCGAAAACAAACAGCTTTGTATTTCCTCACATCTTCACACAACCTTTTGCTGTTTGGATAAATATTTCTGAGCATCTTGTACTGTAACTCACATCACCAATGTTGTTTATATTTTTTGTGTGCATCGTTTGTATATGAACAATATATATATAAACAATATACAAACCCAATTCCAAAAAAGTTGGGACACTGTACAAATTGTGAGTAAAAAAGGAATGGAATAATTTACAAATCTCATAAACATATATTTTATTCACAATAGAATATAGATAACATATCAAATGTTGAAAGTGAGACATTTTGAAATGTCATGCCAAATATTGGCTCATTTTGGATTTCATGAGAGCTACACATTCCAAAAAAGTTGGGACAGGTTGCAATAAGAGGCCGGAAAAGTTAAATGTACATATAAGGAACAGCTGGAGGACCAATTTGCAACTTATTAGGTCAATTGGCAACATGATTGGGTATAAAAAGAGCCTCTCAGAGTGGCAGTGTCTCTCAGAAGTCAAGATGGGCAGAGGATCACCAATTCCCCCAATGCTGCGGCGAAAAATAGTGGAGCAATATCAGAAAGGAGTTTCTCAGAGAAAAATTGCAAAGCGTTTGAAGTTATCATTATCTACAGTGCATAATATCATCCAAAGATTCAGAGAATCTGGAACAATCTCTGTGCGTAAGGGTCAAGGCCGGAAAACCATACTGGATGCCCGTGATCTTCGGGCCCTTAGACGACACTGCATCACATACAGGAATGCTGCTGTAATGGAAATCACAGCATGGGAATACTTCCAGAAAACATTGTCAGTGAACACAATCCACCGTGCCATTCGCCGTTGCCGGCTAAAACTTTATAGGTCAAAAAAGAAGCCATATCTAAACATGATCCAGAAGCGCAGGCGTTTTCTCTGGGCCAAGGCTCATTTAAAATGGAATGTGGCAAAGTGGAAAACTGTTCTGTGGTCAGACAAATCAAAATTTGAAGTTCTTTTTGGAAAACTGGGACGCTTACACATCTCACACATCTGGAAAGGCATCATCAATGCTGAAAGGTATATCCAAGTTCTAGAACAACATATGCTCCCATCCAGACGTCGTCTCTTTCAGGGAAGACCTTGCATTTTCCAAGATGATAATGCCAGACCACATACTGCATCCATTACAACATCACGGCTGCGTAGAAGAAGGATCCGGGTACTGAAATGGCCAGCCTGCAGTTCAGATCTTTCACCAATAGAAAACATTTGGCACATCATAAAGAGGAAGATGCGACAAAGAAGACCTAAGACAGTTGAGCAACTAGAAACCTGTATTAGACAAGAATGGGACAACATTCCGATTCCTAAACTTGAGCAAATTGTCTCCTCAGTCCCCAGACGTTTGCAGACTGTTATAAAAAGAAGAGGGGATCCCACACAGTGGTAAACATGGCCTTGTCCCAACTTTTTTTGAGATGTGTTGATGCCATGCAATTTTAAATCAACTTATTTTTCCCTTAAAATGATACATTTTCTCAGTTTAAACATTTGATATGTCATCTATGTTGTATTCTGAATAAAATATTGAAATTTGAAACTTCCACATTGCATTCTGTTTTTATTCACAATTTGTACAGTGTCCCAACTTTTTTGGAATCGGGTTTGTATATAAACAATATATTCCTATATATATATTGTTTTTTTTTATATTTATATGAATATATATTGTTCATATACAAACGATACACACAAAAAAAATACACAAAAAAAGCACATAAAATACAAGTACACAATTTTCCACTTCATAATTTTAGGAAGCTGTAAATACTTTTCAGATGTCCAAAGTAAAATAAATCAGCATGCACTCTCTCATGTTCATATCTGCCACTGGCTACATGACTTATTGGATGCTGTTTGATATTCATGATGATATAGCACATTCATAAAAAAACAAAAAAAAACTAAAACATGGAATGGATTAGAAACAATTAAATGGACGACAATTAAAGTGTAATTGGCCCAAACTTTAATAGAATAATTAAAGGTGTCCACACAGTGTATTAGTTCAGCTCATGCCAGGCAGCACATTAATCTCTGAGCCTTCGGTCCTGAGCCAGACCTTCAGTTTAATCTGCTTTGTGTGCTTATCTGTGCATCTGTAGCTATACTGCACAAACACAACAAAGCTGCTTATTTTATCAAGATACTGATTTTGTTAAATTAAGGCTGGTATTAAAACATTCTACTGATAATAAAAGTATAGGTGAATCTAACAAACCCATGTTTAGATCAGAACAATATGAAGCAAAATTAAGAATTATGACTTTGTTTTCATGGCAATTAGGAAACAAAGGACTTTCATAATTCCCATTATTCTCAAAAACAATTTTCATTAGATTTTCATTATATGCAACACAATAACTTCATAAAATAGTTATTGAAGATAAAGATCTATTGAAGATAAAGATAGTAGTTGGGAAACAGGACACAGACATATTATTGACATGTTTTGTGAGATTCGTCTTATAGATGATGTCTTAGTTAGGGCTAAACCTGATATGACCATCTACTCTATGCTACTGGGCTCTGTTTAGGTAGTAAGATCCAAAGCTATTAATAAAGCATTGCATTTCACTCAGACGGGCAGGATGCTGTTAGCTGAAATATGGATTTTATTGGGCTCAGTGTCAGTCGTGAACTATCTGGAAACCAAATTGGGCTAAAAGTCTATGTAAGGCTAGACCTTAAGAAAGGCCAAACTGATACAACTTCCATTCATTCCAGTCAGGTCAGGTCAACCATTTTTGCCATATTTCTGGGTCATGAATTTCACAGAATACATTCTACATTAATGCTGCTCCAGGTTCATCCATTTCTGAAGTTGTATTGACAAAAAACAAAACAAAAATAGGTATGACGGAACAGAGAACAGAGCTGAGATGTAGTTGAAACTGCAACTCTCATTGCGTGAGATGCTGAAAGAAAATTACAACAGGCCAAGCGTGTTTTAATGGATAGCAGTGGTGATTTAAAGAGAACAAATCTATAAATACAAATTCTCATAAAAGATAGAGGATTTTACCACTGCTAATGTTAACATGCTAAACGATAGCTAACTACCAAAGGACAGCAAAAATTAAAGCTGAATAAAGAAATAAATAAAAATAAATAAATATCAAATTATGTAATCTAGTGCCTCACTAGTCAGATTCAGGGTTACTAAAAATTTTTTTTTATAAAAAAAAATATATATGTGATATATATATATATATATATATATATATATATATATATATATATATATATATATATATATATTATAAAACTGATTTGTATGGGTTAAATTAGGTAGAGTTAGCTTTTTATAGGTAACAATTACAGGTTATCACTTTTTACAGTGTACAATACTATCTCAATTATACTAAAATGACCCTGCTCAGCTTTACTTCTTGATTAGTCAACCATCCTTATACATCCCTGTGTGAATACAGACAGTATTTTCTGAAGCAGATATGAGTTAACATTACTCTGTGTTGTGTTTCAGACCTGTATCCTGTCACACTTGCGTCACATCAAGCAAGTGCTGACAGACATGACAAAAGACTAATCAGCGGGAATGAAGTGACCTGTGCAGACTCTTCTTTGATTGACAGCGTCCTTGTCTTTATTTGACAACATGTAAAAGAATATCGCTTGGGATAAAGAGAGATTATGCCACTGTTTATGGCAGATTGAAGGCTATTAGCAGCTATATTTTACTGGAACACTGCATGTCCTCTGAGTGAACTCCAATTCATGTCATCATTTCCACACAAACACCATAACCATTGTGTGTAAATCAATATCCTCTGTTGTTTCATCTGAACAGCTTTTGTCTATAATTTTCATTGTTACCGGCGGACAAATGCACGTGCACTAACACAGTCACACACACCCTTGTTCACAATCACACAATTTGTGCTAGCGGTTCCCCAGACGTGTCGTCCTCTCAGTGAGATGAGGTAATTATGTTTGGTATCCATTGTCAGGTAGTTTTGTTTAATACATGTCACCGTCACTGTGGCTTTCATGTGTGACAGTTATTAGTTGGGAATAAATGTTAATAACACCATACGTCCCTCTGAAAATGTGACCTGCTGTAAGCCCAAGGGGCTTCATACAACCCAACATAATCATTACCATCAGACAGAGAGGTAACACGATGATTGTTTGGCTATTGGTTTCTGAATCTTGCTTGTGTCAGATTTCTGCACGAACAAACGAAAGCAGGAAATGTAAATGTGCTTTAGCTGCAACATATGGAGGGTCAGTCAAGTTGCACTGATTCAATTAGATTTTGACTGTAGGCAGGTTTATATAACACTTACATGACTATTTCTGCACAATTAATCAGCTTCAAAACATTTTTCACACACATTTTCTCGACATATGGGTGTTTCCTATGTGGGGACCAAAGGTTGATGTAAGTGTTTATTAGAGTATGTTTTTGCTTCATGGCCAAGATCAAGAAAGCCCAATAACAAGGCTGCATCAAAAATCAAATATTGTGAAAAGTGAAAGTGAAAGTGACGTGACATGTGGCCAAGTATGGTGACCCATACTTTTAATTAGTGCTCTGCATTTTAACCCATCCAAAGTGCACACACACACCGTGAACACACACCCGGAGCAGTGGGCAGCCATTTTTGCTGCAGCCCCCGGGGAGCAGTTGGGGTTCGGTGCCTTGCTCAAGGGCGCCTCAGTCGTGGTATTGAAGGTGGGAGAGAGCGCTGTACATTCACTCCTACCACCTACAATCCCTGCCGGTACAAGACTCGAACCTGCAACGTTTTGGGTTACGAGTCCGACTCTCTGTCC
The DNA here is from genome assembly GCF_001515645.1 of Sinocyclocheilus grahami. NCBI lineage: Eukaryota > Metazoa > Chordata > Actinopteri > Cypriniformes > Cyprinidae > Sinocyclocheilus > Sinocyclocheilus grahami. The sequence continues at coordinate 141,153 of NW_015506052.1, read as the reverse complement.
ATTTGTATGAGTATGTGCTTATTTTGTAATTACTTTGTCATTAAAAAAGTATGTCTATTTGTGATGCCAAAAAAATATATGTTCTATGAACGTCTGTAGTATGAATGTACCTTTCAGGTACCTTTTGTCTACACTTTTATGAATATTGTGAATTCACATACTGCTTTCGCCTACTATTTAGTAGGGAATTATGTGATATGGGACACAGCCCAAGTCTCTGGGAGACCTCCTTCAAATGTAAACTAATGTTTAAAAGTGTGGGGTCAGTACAATTTTTTAATGTCTTAGAAAAAAAAAAAAAATTGATAAAAAATACAGTAAAGTGTGTATGCATATACATACAGTTATAATGTGATCAGAACTTTGATAAAACTGACCAAGCAGAAGAATTCCAGCGGGCCCAAAACAACATGGATGACCATAAATCAGGCATCCAGCAAGCCTGAGGCGCCAGCAAGTCTAACTAATGGCTCAGAGCGGTACGGTTCAGAACAGTACAGTACGGTACACAATTATTTCTGTTTCTATTGTCAAAAGTTATGAATAGTATACCAAAAATAGTGAACCGTATCGTACCGATTTTTTGGGACCCTTCCATTGGGGTACCTAGCACAGTAGTCCGGTACCTAAAGGGTGGAGATAGACTCACTGGAACACTTTGATTGGTTGACAAAGAAGGTCACTGGCTTGTTTACATCAGAGTGCATAAATACAAAAAAATATAAAATTTTATAATTTTATATTTTCACAAATACACAGACAATGTAGCTCTTTCTTCTTCGCATGAGAATGACATTGATCGCTACTTTCCAGCATACACCATGCCAAGTAAGGGTACTGTTGGTGGTGGAAACCCAAGCCGGATCAGGGTGCACCATCCCAAATTACACTGTACTGTACTATACTGACCTGTACCGCTTAGTGGAAATGAGCCATAACTGATTATTCATTAAACAAGACAAATGGTCGAACGTTTATATCAATCAATTATTGGTAAATTGTATCACATTATGTTTATAGAAATCGTGTCTAAATTATACTCTGCTAGTGTGGGAAAACTAAAGTCCATGTGACTAGCAAGATAGCATGTTGATTTATGTATGGGGAGGAGAAACATAACTAAACCCGAGCTAAGATGTCAACGTCTAGTTGGTCAAAGCCCCATCTGGGACATGTCCAACAGCCGAGTTTTTAAATCCCATGACGCGAACAGTTCAAGGTTTGAGTTCGCCTTTTCCACTCTTTCAGACTTTTTGGGCCTTTGGGCTCTTTGGTTTGTTTGCTTGCCTGCCGCCCATCAGCCGTCATGAAGAGCTAAGCTATCTGGTTTCGTCACACTTTTCTTTCTTTTACTTAGGGTGTGTTCACACTTGTCATGTTTGGTTCGATTAAAACGAGCCCTGGTGCGATTGCTCTGCTAGTGCAGTCCGTTTGAGTAAGTGTGAACACTGCCTTCCGAACCCTGGTGCGCACCAAACAAGCGTCTTTTTAGCAGTCTCGGTCCACTTCCAAACAATCTCTGGTGCGGTTCGAATGAAATATGAACGCAACATGGACCAAATACTTCTAAACGAATCAAAAACAGGAAGTAATGACAAGATGCAACATGCGACATGATTTGACGACGCAGAACGAGCAGTGTATCCAAAACAAACGTGGAGCAACGAGGAGATTAAGTGCCTTTTATGAGCTCTTCGTGGGTTCGCAGGTAGTGAAAATAAAATCATAAGAAAACTCAGCAATGAGCACACTGTCCAGCAGCCGACATTAGGTGTGTTCGACTTAAACCGCGCTGAGCAGACAGATCGGTGAATAGGTGCTTTGATGTCATACACCGATAGGTCTGCGCAGCGCCGCTTTAAGTCGAAAACAGCTTTTGTTTGGGGTATTCGGTGAGTTCCATCACGAAATATACGTCATTCAACCCGACCAATCAGGTCGTGAACGTATCACTATGCCTTTAGGTTCGGTGTCTTTAGGTTCACTGTCAAAAATACCAGTGTGAACGCTAAGCGGACCAGGACCAAATGTATCGTTTTCTTTTGTGGTCCGGACCAAACAAACCAAGGGAACCGAACTACAAGTGTGAACGCAGCCTTAGTTTCTTTTCCGTTGAAAGTCTTGTATTCTAAGTTAAGTTTTGCTGCAAATCTGTCTCCGACTTAAGTCTCCAGCTGCATCTCGCGCCTGTGCCCGCCTCCAAAACTTAAAGTAAATAATTGGTGCGATTAATGCACCCATTATTTAGCCAACGCCCAATGATTGGCTTCCCAAGACATCACTCCAAACGCTAATAGACCTCCAGTGAATCAGCAACCTGGGAAACCCCCTTTCAGAACTACACCACAGAAGGGAACCCCCAACAGATTTAATCCAAGGATTAAATCCCCTAACACAAGCAATGCAAGTAAACCTCAAGATTCTGAGCTGGTGCATTCAATATAAAATCGAATAGCCTCATTAAAAACTCAATTGTGAGGCTTCAATTAAATGACTGTTGGTTTGTTCAGGTCAAATGCATATATTACTATAAAATTTCACATTTTCAGTCTCTTAAAACTCATTCTTTCCTCACTATGCGACTTGTGTAAATGTGTGCGTGTTTGTATTTTAGATTAGTTTGCCTTTAGATGTGTTTCAAAGTTTCATACTTATCTTCATACTTTTGTACTTACAAGTTAATGTCTTAAACTGCTAATCTTGTTAGTGTGCTAACAAATAATGTTTTCACTATATTTCGGATAGTAATATCCATTGCAGAGTTGGGGTAATACAAGCCGTTGATTTAGTTGATCTGCCGTAAAAGAGTGATTTGTCAAAAGTCCTTATAATTATAATAATCAATGCCCTTTGAGCTAAACTTACCTGTTTCCCTTACAGTAAAAATAATATTATTGTGAAATATTATTACAATTTTAAATGATTTTTGGTTTATGCAAATATATTGTAATATTGCTGTGATTGAAGCTGAATTTTCAGCATCATTACTCCAGTCTTCAGTGTCACGTGATCCTTCAGAAACCATTCTAATATGCTGATTTGCTGCTCAGGAAATATCAGAAAATAGTTGTGCTACTTAATATTTTGATACATTTCTTTCATGATTCTTTGATAAATAAAAAGTTGAAAAGAACACCATTTTTAAATAGAAATATTGTATAACATTATACATGTCTTTACTATCACCTTTGATCAGTTTAATGAATCCTTGCTGAATAGAAGTATGAATTTCTTAAACACAAAATCTTACTGACTCCTAAATTTGTCCTAATGTTTGAATAAGCCTATAGGTTTTTTTAACCATTTTTATCATCCACTAGGTAAAAAAAATGCTTAGAAAAGTAACACACATATCCTCAACAAGACAGAGGATTTGAGGAATAATTCATGGCCACAGCATAAACAGTGGGTATATGACCAGTTACATGCCAAAGGTGAACACTTTCATATAAGGACAGATTTATTAATAATGTATACGGTACATTCAGGCGGGGTGTTTGTGTGAGGGTCGCCTGTTCTCTATCTGCATTCTAGACACGCAGTGTAACAAATGAAGCCCTGAGGTAAGAAGGTAGAACCCAGTGTGAAAACACAGACAGAGGGAGACCACCTCCAGTGGGCCACCTAATTCTATAGCCGGCGGTTTGATAAGCAGCACACAAGGATGAAAAGACGAATCAATGGTGGTCTGTTAGTGCCCTGAAGGCAGTTCCCTGAAACAGACATAACATTTCACATGCAGCGAGAGCAGACACTCTAAATGATTATGCAAAGGCGAGGCGACGCACAGAGCATGCAGAATCTCTGCTGTGGCCTGCTGAGTCTGGTCAGCCAGGAGATCTCTGGACTGTGATGGGTGCGCAGGAGCTAATGAGCAACAGATGTAAACAACAGCTTCAGCGCTGGGATTGTGCTTTTTAAAATGGGCCGAGAGATCACTAATGTAGCTAAGTTAAAAACAAGACAGAAGCTGACAAACAAATAGCTTACAGATGCAAGCAGATACCTTTGGGTTCAGCAGGTTATTTTAAGGCCATGCATAAAAAATGCATAACAAATGCTGACTGAAAGTTCAGCTGAAGAAAATGTGAGTGCTGCTTCTCTGTTAAAAACTTGCCCCACTGTGTTGTGGGTGGTTGCCAATAATATCTCAAAGTCTATGGGGCTGGATTCAAGAAAGTCTTATAACAGGGCTGTCCAAACTCGGTCCTGGAGGGCCGGTGTCCTGCAGAGTTTAGCTCCAACTTGCCTCAACACACCTGACTGGAAGTTTCTATGTCTAGTAAGAGCTTGATTAGCTGGTTCAGGTGTGTTTAATTAGGGTTGGCGTTAAACTCTGCAGGACACTGGCCCTCCTTGACCGAGTTTGGACAGCCCTGTCTTATAAAGAAAATCTATAACAACTTCCGTTCCATGCCGATTTAAAATAAGGATGAACATTTCTTAATGTAAATTCTAAGAAATAAGAATTTGATGTATATTACCTAAGTTATTAAGATAAAAATAAAACTGGTCCTAAAACGGAGCCTTGTGGTACCCCTATAGGGGTAAGCTAAGTAATAGCAACATGCATTAAATGTATCTAGATCCATTATTTTTCTTTCTTTCTTTCTTTCTTTCTTTCTTTCTTTCTTTCTTTCTTTCTTTCTTTCTTTCTTTCCCAACATTGAACAAAAGAAAGAGATGGACAAAACAACATGAGGCTAAGTAAATTACAGCAGAATGAAATGCCCCTTAGCAAACAGCATTAATGAGTTTAGTTAACTGTATATTTACCTTAGTACACACCTAGATGGACTATTGATTGTTTCCAGGGAAAGAACAGTATGCCATGATGTCTTTGATGTGTCATCATGACATTAATGTTCCAGTGTTGTTAGTCATTCTGCAATTGCATGCATCATTATGCAGATATATTTGATGACTAAACATTGCACAAGATGTGTATGATCAAGACCTTGTAGAATATTGTTAGATCCGCATATTGTGCAATCTGAACCCCTCGTTTAACTTCCTCATTTCTTCTCCCAGTAAACATCTCAGTAATCTCTCCACACCTGCGTGTACACACTGTACAACTTCAAACTCATTATCCATTATTTGAGTGTACCGCGGTGAGACTGTAACCTATAGAGCAATCATTTTCCTGGCACACAAGTGTTCACGCAATGCTAATTTAATGAAAGACACCCTCTGTTATCTCCTCATTTAAATATGCCTAACACAAAATCTGCTTTTTAACATGTGCTAGTGTTAACACTGCTCCCTTTGCGATGAAACTTGTGATGACTTTAAATCCTGCTTATAGAATCTCACTGAGCATTCAGTCGAAACAAAAAAATACATTGATAGCTTTATCAGTAACTATCAGCAGGATTTAAAGTCATCACAAGTTTCATTGCAAAGGGAGCAGTGTTAACACACACACACACACACACACACACACATATATATATATATATATATATATATATATATATATATATATAAATAAGTGTAATTGCTGTCTATACCATATACATATATGCACGTGGCCAAAAACATGCTGATACCTCCTTCTAATAACCAGGTTTCCAGTTGAGACATTATAGAGAATTCTGTGCTTCCAACCTACAGTAGTTTCAACAGCTGGAGCGGGTCTTTTGTGCTCCAGCATGACAATGTTCCTGTGCACAAAGCGAGATCCATAAAGAAAGGATTTACTGAATCTGCTGTGAAAAAACTTGACTGGCTTGATGCTTTTGTGTCTGAATGGGAGCAAATCCCCATAGCCATGCTTCAACATGTAGTGGAAAGCCTGAAAAGCCAGAAGGGTGGAAGCTGTGTGTTTGTTTTCTATATTTCTACATTGTTGAACATAAGCATATCACTGGTCTGGGAAATGAGACGTACGATCAGCCTCATTTGCGTCTGCTCAAAAATGATGTCTTGATGACTTTAAGCATTAATTTCATCACATTCTCACTACCAACTTGCCAGATATTGCAGATCCTGAAAGAGCCCAGAGTATGCGCATGTGACATGGACAATTATTATATAATGCTGTTCAAAAGTTTTGGGATCAGTATGATTTTTTATGGTTTTAAAAAGGTTTCTTATGCTCTTCACGGATGCATTTATTTATTCAAAAATACAGAAAAAAAATATTACGAAACATTAGTGCTACTTAAAATAATGGATTTATTTTTTTAATATACTTATATAAATAAGATAAAATATTATACAAAATATTGTTTATTCCTGTAATGCAAAGCTGTCTTCAGTGCCACATGATCCCTCAGAAATCACTCTAATATGCTGATGTATTATCAATGTTGTGCTGATTTTTTTATATATTTATTTATTTAACTTAATATTTTTTAAAGGAATCTGTGATGACTAAGAACTTTAAAACAGCACTTTTTAGAACAGCATTTATTTAATATATAAATCTTGTGTAACAATACATGTGTTACATGTCTGTGTGTTTTGAGTTTCCCCTGTGACCTAGTTTTCCCCAGTCTGTTTAATTAGTCATTCGGTTCACCTGGTGTCTTGTTAATTATCCCATCAGTCCTTGTGTTCTTAAGTCCTGAGTTTTCCACATTTAATTAGCCAATTATTGTCTATATTGCACGCCTACTTGGATTATTCCTGTATTTTTCCTGTCTGGATTTACATTTATATTATTGCTCTCTCCGTGAGTTTTATCTACAAGAGATCATAACAGAATAACTGGCCAAAAACAAAACTGTTTGAGCTGTGTTTTTTTTTCTAATTTTTCTTTTTTGTTTGGTTTAATTTTTACTATGGACCTTCCCCCCCGTAAAACTTCTCTGCTTGGAGCTGGGAGATCGCCCACTGGAAGCTCACACTCTGGAATTTTATTCAGCTCGCCTGCCTCGCTCATTATCCAGACCGCTCTCTCTGTGTTTTCTATTACACTATCCTGAGCAAGCTGTCGAAGACACGGGGTCCTAAAGAGGATTTTGCCACCTTTGTGGCATGGGTGCAGGTGCACAACAACTCTGCGTTTCCCATCGGCCCTGTAGAGGATGACTTCGCCACCAGCCCCACTCCACCACTGCCAGAAATCAGCCCACCACCAGCAACGGAGGTGTCGCACGTGCCCACCACAAACCGAGGAGGTCAGCATGCTGCGATGGAGGAACCTGGACCGAGGACAAGGTCGGAAGTTACCATCGCCCCGGAGCCTGCTTCTCTGCAATGGTCTGACCAGGTACGCGAGCCGGCTTCACCGCTGAGTGCTGAGGGACTGTTAGTGGAGCTCGGGCATGTGGAGGATTGCCCCGCCCACACTCCCACCGCTTTGAATGAGTACGAACTGGCCTCTGGTGGATATTATGATGGACTGAAGGACATTTGAGGAGACTTGTATGGACTTTTGTTGGTGAGGCTTTGCACAATTCCCCAGTATCTCCAATGTCTCCTGAGTCTCTACTGGTCACGTCCAGCTCTCCTGTGACTCTCAAGCTCCCACCCAGCCTCCCTCTCCCGCCTCCTCAGTCAGCCAGTTCCTCCGTCTCAGTTCAGCTGCTGTCCTCCAGCCCCTCAGCAGCCCATATCAGTAATGCTCTGCCAAGTGTCTGCAGGCCAGCAGCTTCATCCAACTCTGTGGATCCCCTGTCTCTGCCTCCAGCCTCTACGCCCCCTGCTCCACCTCGGCCTGTCAACACTTCGGCTCCACCTTGGCTCCTCCCTCCCTCTGCTCCACCGGAAACCATCGGCCATACGGCTTCTCCGGGCTCCCTCGTCCCTCCGGCTCCGCCTTGGTCAGTTGTCGACCTGTCTGCACCTGCGGCTTCGGTTGGCTCCTCCTTCCCCCCAGCTCCGCCTTCATCCTCGGTTCCACCGGCTCAGCCTCTGCCCTCAGGATTTCCGGTTCCTCCTCGGACGCTGGTTGCCGCGGCTCCTCCTCGGTCTCCAGGACCATTGGCTGTGCGTGGGCACATCAGCTCATCAGCTCCATCTGGGTCTCCATCTATGGTGGCTGCATCTCCATCGGTCGTCCCCAGGGTGTCAGCTTCCGTCAAGGTGTCATTTCCACCATGGCTCCTCCCGCCTTCGACTCCGACCTGGCTCCTCCTGCTCCTGGCTCCCCCATGGACTTTTTTATTTTTTTTGTACTGCTTGTTTTGTCCGCTCTCCTGCTCCATGCCCTCCTCCAGAGCCCCCACCTTCCCTCCTCAGTTTGAAATCTTTACGGCGCGAGGACGCACCTTCCCGGGAGGTGGCGATCTGTTACATGTCTGTGTGTTTTGAGTTTCCCCTGTGACGTAGTTTTCCCCAGTCTGTTTAATTAGTCATTCGGTTGACCTGGTGTCTAGTTAATTATCCCATTAGTCCTTGTGTTCTTAAGTCCTGAGTTTTTTTTTTTTTTTTTAAATAAATCAATATTTTCATTCAGTGATAATAAAGAGATATATTGTTAGACAACGAATATTAAACGGCAAATTAGTTTCCTACATGAAATTTTTTTTTTGCATTTTAGCATGATTTCTGAAGGATTATGTAACACTGAAAACTGGAAAAAAAATGGCTTGAGTAATGGATGATGAAAATTCAGTTTTGCATCACAGGAATAAAATATGTTTTAAAGTATATTAAAACCGAAAACATTTAAACGTGTTATAATATTTCAAAACATTTTTTTATATAAATAAATACTGCCTTGGTGAGCAGAAAAACTTATTGAAATAAATAAATAAACAAATAAACAAACTTTCTGATCCCAAACATTTGAATGGCTATATATATATATATATATATATATATATATATGGTTGTATTTCAAGTTCCAAAAAATTGCTTTGTTTGATGAATAGACCCAATTTGAATATTCATTTAGTGAGCATTTTTATCTGTCAGTCTGTCTGTCTGTCTATAAGACAGTGTGGCTTTAAAATCACAGTGGGATGCTGTTAATGCACTATACATTTCAACTACTGTTAATGTGCAGTCCTGCAATTTAGTTTTATTTGGTCTTACTATGAAATGCAAACTTTTCATATTGGTCAACTGCAAGAGGCTATCAGAATTGTACATGCACTGCACAAATAAAACAGATATATTTTTTAGGATATTTTCATGCAGTACGATCATCCACATGACTATTAAAGGTAACGGTGCTTGTAGGGTCTCATAAATTGGCCTTTATTAGCTGCTCACTGGAGTAACAAACAACATCTGCGTGTGATTCACTCTGTGCTACATAGGAATCAATAAAGCATATGAAAGCTGAAGTCTTTCATTCTTTCATGGCTGCCCTTTAGCCTGAATGGCTCATAAAATGAGCTGATCAAAGAAAACTTGAAGCAGATTTGTAGTTTTACGCAGCAGACTGCTTTTACTGTGTGCTTTGCTAATAATGCTGGAGCCGCTGTCAGAAAAAAAAAAAAAACAAAGACCACGATGAGATGTGAATATCAAACATTTACACAACACTGAGAATATCATGAGAATATGTAGATCAAAGTGTTTCAAGAACAGTGGCTTTTACATCTTCACAGTAAAAGGACAGCAGCATAAAAAAGGCTAATTTTGAAGGAGAGCTTGAACTTGAGCATGAATGTCACTGCCATCACTGGAAATACTACAAAAGCCAAACTCATTAGATAGCATTAGTGTGCTGTCTTTACTTGTGCACTTATTGCAATTCGTTATCTTTTGTAGCAGTTCAAATTGTTTTTGCCTTGTTTTTTTTTTTTTTTTTAAATAAATCAATATTTTCATTCAGTGATAATAAAGAGATATATTGTTAGACAACGAATATTAAACGGCAAATTAGTTTCCTACATGAAATTTTTTTTTTGCATTTTAGCATGATTTCTGAAGGATTATGTAACACTGAAAACTGGAAAAAAAATGGCTTGAGTAATGGATGATGAAAATTCAGTTTTGCATCACAGGAATAAAATATGTTTTAAAGTATATTAAAACCGAAAACATTTAAACGTGTTATAATATTTCAAAACATTTTTTTATATAAATAAATACTGCCTTGGTGAGCAGAAAAACTTATTGAAATAAATAAATAAACAAATAAACAAACTTTCTGATCCCAAACATTTGAATGGCTATATATATATATATATATATATATATATATATGGTTGTATTTCAAGTTCCAAAAAATTGCTTTGTTTGATGAATAGACCCAATTTGAATATTCATTTAGTGAGCATTTTTATCTGTCAGTCTGTCTGTCTGTCTATAAGACAGTGTGGCTTTAAAATCACAGTGGGATGCTGTTAATGCACTATACATTTCAACTACTGTTAATGTGCAGTCCTGCAATTTAGTTTTATTTGGTCTTACTATGAAATGCAAACTTTTCATATTGGTCAACTGCAAGAGGCTATCAGAATTGTACATGCACTGCACAAATAAAACAGATATATTTTTTAGGATATTTTCATGCAGTACGATCATCCACATGACTATTAAAGGTAACGGTGCTTGTAGGGTCTCATAAATTGGCCTTTATTAGCTGCTCACTGGAGTAACAAACAACATCTGCGTGTGATTCACTCTGTGCTACATAGGAATCAATAAAGCATATGAAAGCTGAAGTCTTTCATTCTTTCATGGCTGCCCTTTAGCCTGAATGGCTCATAAAATGAGCTGATCAAAGAAAACTTGAAGCAGATTTGTAGTTTTACGCAGCAGACTGCTTTTACTGTGTGCTTTGCTAATAATGCTGGAGCCGCTGTCAGAAAAAAAAAAAAAACAAAGACCACGATGAGATGTGAATATCAAACATTTACACAACACTGAGAATATCATGAGAATATGTAGATCAAAGTGTTTCAAGAACAGTGGCTTTTACATCTTCACAGTAAAAGGACAGCAGCATAAAAAAGGCTAATTTTGAAGGAGAGCTTGAACTTGAGCATGAATGTCACTGCCATCACTGGAAATACTACAAAAGCCAAACTCATTAGATAGCATTAGTGTGCTGTCTTTACTTGTGCACTTATTGCAATTCGTTATCTTTTGTAGCAGTTCAAATTGTTTTTGCCTTGCACAGTCCATTTGTATCACCATTAGACTCAGGGAGACATTATTTATTCTTCTGTATACCTGGCTACTTGATGACAAGAAATCTTTTTTGGTTTGTCTCTAGTGTACAGTATGTTGGACTAAGAAGACTAACTTGGATGATGAATGTTCAGTGATTGCTTTGATTTGGACTATTTCTTCAGTCATGGCCAAAAGTATGTTTAGCTTTTTAAACTTTTGGACTTTTGGAACTGTTTTCTTTAACGTATTGGATCACCCAAACATAACATTTCCTGAAAATATCTTCATCCTCAGTCCAGCCAAGATTTATATGAGTTTGTTTCTTCATTGGAACAGATTTGAAGAAATGTAGCATTCCATCGCTTGAATTTTTCACTGGAGGAAGCGGATTTATTTACTTATTTATTTTTATGGACTCATATTTTAGCTGGAAGCAATGGTTTGAAGTAAAAAAAAAAGTCTTAATGATGGATTTGTTTCTTTCAAACACACAGCTTTTGGCCTCACATGACATGTGATATTTGAGTTTGGGGAGGCGTGATGCATGAAAAGGGCTTTCGCAAAGACAACGTGCTTTATTTTTGTAGCTCCGGAAGATGATGCTAGCAGCACATAAATTGCTTAGCCTTGCTTTAAAGTAGGAAACAAAAACAAAATGGTGAAATTGTGGAAAACAAAACATTCTCAACAGTGTGCATGACAATAACAACAACAGCAACAAAACTACACGTGTGCCAGTATTGTAGGCTATAAACATTTACTGACCATCAGTTTTGATAAATACTGCCATAGTTTAATTGTTTTGATTTTGAGTTAAAGTAATGGAAAAACATAAGTTAGCATGACTTGAAACATATTTTAGCATGATCATGTAACACATCAGTTCAAAATCTCTCACAAGTGTTCAGCTGTGTTGAGATCTAGTAAATGCAAAGGCCATAACTTCTGATTCACGCCATTTTCATACTCATCAAAGCATTTAGTGACCCTCTTGCCCTATGGATGTGAGCATTGAGACCTTTATTATTTTGAGGCAATGCATTTGAATGAATGTCTTGAACTTATTAGGGTTGACAGTGTATGAACTGCATGCACACATCTGTGAGGAAAGAGAGAATGCTTTCTGGCTGAAAATGCAGAATAGGAGAGGATGATGTTTATTTATTTTGCCAAGTGGAAACTGTGATTTCGTTCTGATGCAATAGTGAATATTGAGCTGCTTGTATTTATTTTTCTCCTCTCTCTGCTGCTCATGGAAAGCTTGTGGATGCTTTTTTGAGTGCACTGTAAAAAATTGAGTGTGATTTTGGCTAGCAGTTGCTATACTACCACAGTCGTTTTTAAATTAGTAGTTGCCCATTACAATTCAATTACAAACGTCCACTGTGACACTGAGGAGAAGAAAGTGATGCAACAATAGCATTGCAAAACCTTTTTCTAGATTGCAAATTATGTTTCAGACAGCCAGTTGTGTTGCTTTGAGGGATGGCTGGGTAGGTAGGTAGGCAAGTATTACAACAAAGCAGTTTTTATTTATTTATAGTGATTTTACCAACAAATTCGTGTTTTGCTGCGGTAGGCTATGCAGCTCTTTGAAATAGCTGAATCACACTACCATAGAGTTGTGTGGTTATAGAAAATGAACCTTAGAACTCATGATGGTGATGATAGATTGATAGATCGATAGATATTTAACAATACTAACCCTAGATCGTGTAACTTGGAAAAAAAAAAATGTTGGTTGAAGTTGAACTTGGTTTAATTGTTTTGATTTTGAGTTAAAGTAATGGAAAAACATAAGTTAGCATGACTTGAAACATATTTTAGCATGATCATGTAACACATCAGTTCAAAATCTCTCACAAGTGTTCAGCTGTGTTGAGATCTAGTAAATGCAAAGGCCATAACTTCTGATTCACGCCATTTTCATACTCATCAAAGCATTTAGTGAGGATGATGTTTATTTATTTTGCCAAGTGGAAACTGTGATTTCGTTCTGATGCAATAGTGAATATTGAGCTGCTTGTATTTATTTTTCTCCTCTCTCTGCTGCTCATGGAAAGCTTGTGGATGCTTTTTTGAGTGCACTGTAAAAATTGAGTGTGATTTTGGCTAGCAGTTGCTATACTACCACAGTCGTTTTTAAATTAGTAGTTGCCCATTACAATTCAATTACAAACGTCCACTGTGACACTGAGGAGAAGAAAGTGATGCAACAATAGCATTGCAAACCCTTTTTCTAGATTGCAAATTATGTTTCAGACAGCCAGTTGTGTTGATTTGAGGGATGGCTGGGTAGGTAGGTAGGCAAGTATTACAACAAAGCAGTTTTTATTTATTTATAGTGATTTTACATACAAATTCTTATATATATATAAAGGCATGATGGTAAAAACAGGCCTGATTAAATGTTGATGTACTGTATGTTGATTGTTTTTGAGACTGTATATGGACTCATGAGCTCATCATGTATATAATATATAAACACCACTGGTCACAAGTTTGGAATAATTAAGATATTTCTATGGTTCTGAAAGAAGTCTATTTCGCTCACCAAGGCTGAATATTATTTGAAAACAACAACAATGATAATAAAATATTGTGAAACATTACAATTTAAAATAATTATTTTCCATTCTAATATGCTGATTTGGTGCCCAATTATTAATGATCAATTCATAATGATACTTTTTATTACCATGGTTGAAAGCAGCTTTTGCTTCTTGATATATTTGTGGAAACTATGACATTTGATAATTTGATAAATATAAAGTTGAAAAGAACAACATTTATTCTTCTTCTTCTTCTTCTTCTTCTATTATTATTATTGTTGTTGTTGTTGTATTTTTCTACTTATTTCACACTTGTGAACATTAGTAATAATCAGAAATGTTTCTTGAAAAGCAAATCAGCATATTAGAATGATGTAACACTGAAGGCTGGGGTCCGTTCTTCGTACCTTGCTTAATACATCTGAGATGATTTGAAAGATTCCAGATCTAGTAATCATGATAACTGATCTCTGGCTAATTTGGTTCTTCAAATGAATTTGCGGATTTGATTAAAATATCTGGATTAAGTTGTCTAAGATTAGTGCGTGTTCTCGTGTTCCCCGAAAAGGGCAGATGTATCGATACTCGAGACCACGATCAGCAATGCAGCCATTGGCTGGCGGCAAGACAGCAACGTTATGACATCATATAATTAAAAAAAGACACCTGACGAAAAAACTTGACAAATTTCTGGAAACAGCCGTGCGAACAAAGCTACATAAATGTAATTCTGTCAGGACCACTATCGTCAAAATGATAGATACTTAGCATAAAGTTTGGTTTGGCAGTATGGTTCTGTTCTGGGCAAAAACCTCCCTGCCCATCCAATGAGCCTGTCATGAATGAGCAGGGAGAGCAGCAATAATAACCCCCCTAGGGTTAACAGAACAGGACAAGGCAGATATCATAAATGTATTTAATGATATTTAAGTGTAAGACTATTCAAGATAAAGGATTCTGATTAGCAAGGAATATCAGAAAGCCAAGTCCTGACTGTGGTGAAAGGAGGAGCTGGGGATGGAGGAGGGTAATTTGCTCCGGAGCAAGCTGAAAAGCTGCTGAATAATACTGAATAGAGCTTATATAGGAATGCCGCGATATGTGTCATATTCCTATAGGTAGATGTGATCAGCTGAGAATCAACTGATGCAAGCTTGACTCACGTGACCTGCCAGAACTAACGCTAACGCTTAATTAATGGATAAATTAAATTTGCACTGTTTTTATATATATATATTTTTTACATGATTCCCAATTTTTTATTTTCATGATTTCTAGTATTTGTAAAGGCTTTATATTTTTATTTCATTGTTGTAATTAGCAATTAATTTAATCTTATATTTGAAACAGATTTGTTACGTGACCGCGTTAATTAAAGTTTCTTAAGGATTAAGATCATGTTATCTGCATCTCCTGCGCTCCATCAAGCCACTCCCATAATAGCTGTCACCACTCAAATTAACTGTATAGCATGTGTGTAAGAGTCCAATACAATTATAAAGTAATTATTTCATCACAAATAAATTTTTCAACGAGTAAACCTGGCTGTGTCTATAGTGTTATAGATGATGACTATACAACATTATCATATTTTTTGTATTAATGTTTATTATTTTAAATTACTGTCCCTGGATCAGTAGGGTACTCTTCTAATAAAGTATCAGTGGCTGGGACAGATTTTAAGTATCAGTTCTGCTTACAAAGATGCAATCGAATCCTGTTTACATGAAATAAGCCTGCTCCCGAGCAGGTTTAAGCTTAAAGGTGCAATAGGTGATTGTCTTCAGAAACATTTTTTGTTATGCTGCTTGAAAGTCTCTTCACATCCTAATATAGCAATCATTAAGTTAAGTCGTCCAAATGTATTTATCTGTATTTATATATTCTGTGGAAGGTGTAGGACCAAGAAATGTTCGTCCAATCAAAACGCTCGATCCGACCTGCCTGTGCAACGTATGTATCTGCATACCTCTGCGCACCCTGTTCGCGCAGACAGGATATGTCATCAGTGCATTCACGCACACTGTGCAGACAGACCGAGAATGGCAGACAAACATCAACAACCCAATCTTCCTTCCTGGTATTGTAGTACTTTTAAAGGTTTCTCACCGGTGAATGACACATGATGTAGCCCAGCGGTTCCCTATTCAAGTCCTCGTGCCCTCCGCTCTGCATATTTTGCATGTCTCGCTTAGTTAACACACCCGATTCATATAACCAGCTCATTAGAAGTGAGCTATGTGCATGAACTGTGTTCCGATCGATATGATCCCAACACAATGTTCATTGCTCCCTACTCCCTGAGCAGGGGAAATCGGTTTAAGTTTACTTCACTTCGGAACATGGGTTGGAATTGGGAACCGTTGATGTAGCCTAGTAATGTTGTCTCTGGTATTCTGGTCTGAGAGCATAAATGCATTCAGGGGACGTGGCTTTGGACAGCGATTGCAGGGAGGGTGGGATGTTCGCTTTCAGTGCTATCAGGCTAAAGTTAGCATTTTCCAAGATCTCCTACTGCACCTTTAAGGACCTGTTGCTATGACAGCAACTCTGGGATGAGCTTCAAAGAAACAACCAATCCAAGATCATGCCAAATCGTCAACAATCAAATCCAGCAAACTGAGTTAGCGACGTATGCAGAACGGGCCAATGGCGTAATGATGCTGAAAATTCAGCTTTTATTGCAGCAATAAATAAAATTTTAACAGATATTCATATATAAAACATTTATTTTGAATTGTAATCATATTTCACAATACTCCTGATTTTACTGTATTTTTAAAACAAATACATATAGCCTTTGTGAGCAGAAGAGACTCATGGCCATCGGCCAGTAGTTTTTTGTATAAAATACAATATAATACAAAATATAATATAATATAATGTGTTTCAATGTTGTGCCATCCATCATGAAGGTTCTGGATGGATGTGGTGAACCTACATGTGTGCCCTTAGGCTCTGGTAGCAAACTCTGACATCAAATGCATTGGAATTATGACATCCTGACCAAGACATCCATTTTCCCAACTTCAAACTGATTTTCCAAGCATCAAACAGCAGGTAAACGGGCTCCCTTTATACAGACAGCTCTTGACGTCTTCAAACTGAAGGTGACATTGCTTGAAGCAGAGACTCTGACTTCAATCAGAAGAGCGGTACCTCTAACTTTCTGACACCTGACAAGTTTCAAGTGTTTATTAGTTAATTTAAGTCCTCAAAGTTACTGAGATAACCACAATCTCAAAACACTGATTCAAACAAAATGCAGTCAAAATAAGCTTAGCTCCTGTCTTGAAGAAACCGAACAAACTGAGGCAGACTAGATCTAGAATTAGATTTAGTGTGGCAACGTCTCCAAGATACTTCAAGAAACCTACCTGCAAAGCTACCTGAAAAACTACGCGCATTGCGCAAGTGCACCTAGGGCAAAAGCTGCTTTAATCGCAAAGGATGCTCACACCAAATGTTGATTTAATTTAGTTTATATAAGTTAATTGATAAAGAAAAGGTATTTATGACATTATGTTCTACAGCATCCTCATTTTACAGCATTTTTACACAAGTCCTTAAAACTTTTAACAGTACTGTAGCTTTGCAGGTACGGGATCCACTGGTGAGCAAGTCATATTATGCTACATTTCTACAAATCTGTTTCCATGAAGAAGAAAAAAATCATCTACATATGAAATGTCAGCAACTATTCATTTTTGAACTTTTGAGTTGAAAATGTAACTGAAAATTAGCATGAAGTTAAGTGTCTGAACACATTGCATTGTTTAAGTATTTATATTTTTTCAAGTAAGGTATTTCAGTTAATTTCAGTCCTATCAGAGATGATCAGCTGTCACTATGATGCATTTATTACCTCATTTAAAAAGTTGAATGTTTTTGTGGAAGACTCTAAAAAGCACATTTTCAGCATCTTTGGGCCTAATGGACAGGCAGAGAGAAACTGCTGAGCATTGTATTACAGATCTGTAGCAAGCAAAACTTGCTCTCAGATTTTAAATAAGCTGTCCTTAAATCAAACAACGAAGAGCAGAGAGCAAGTAATCGACCGTGACATGGAACAGATTCTTTATAATAAAAACATGTCCTGTTTTACAAACTCACACTTACAGCGGGCGACCCTCCAGCCAAACATTCAAAGAAATAAACATAAAAGACAAGTGGTCAAGTGAATTTTAGCAGCAGCATTCCACCGCTATATCAGATGACACTATCAGCTTCAATTAGCTTAAAACCTCGTTTTCCAGGCAGCAAGCCAAAAGTTTCAAGCCATTTAGATCAATTTGGAGTGGATTACCGTCGCTACTCCAAGTTGAATTCATTTGAATAAATTACATACTGTATATATTTAGGGCCTGACTGAACTGATCAGGAACTACATGGTCTGTTTGGTGTGCTTTAATTAGTCCATGTATGTAGGTTGTTTAAATCTGCACCCATTCTGATTAACAGCGAAGAAAGAAGCCAAACTATTATCACTGTGGTATTATTAAGACAAATACAGGACCAGCTACGAGTATGCTGCCAAAAATCAAATGCACTTTTTTTTTAAATTAGCATTCCTGCAAACACTCTTATGGCAATAGAGCTTGACTTAATAATGCTTGATTGCAAAGTAAAGTAATTGTTCTCTGGTATATGTATCTCCCTGCAAACAGTTGCATGTTCTTAAAAGTAACATTCACCAATATGATTTAGCATAACATAAGTATCATAGAGCCAAACATTTGACTATTAAACTTTAAAAAGAAAGTGCACCTACAAATGAAATCATCATTTACTCTCCCTCATGTTGTTCCAAATCCAAAAGATCGATTACACATTTTGACTAAAAAGCTAACAACTAGACACACATGGGAACTACAAAATGAAAACAAATAAGGCACAGTAAACACTTCGACATAGAAGTCCAGACAAAACACAGAACAACCACAATAATAAAGCCTTTTAACCAAACCAAATCATTTGCAATCCTAAAATTTATTAAGACATGTTCATTTGAAAACTTAATTCAAATGATTAATTCAACTATAATTAATTCAACATGAAAATATACATGTATACTATATTTCTAATTTATTATTTATTTATTTAGTAGTAAATGAAAATCAAATTACTGAAGTCAATTACTGTTAAATAAATTGAATTTATTTCCCCTTGGTATATTTCAGTTTTGTAACGAACAGTCCACTGAAGGTGAGTTGTGATGAACCCAAGTACAGCTTTTATTCCAAAGTAATCCAAACAAATACAAAACAAAGACTTGACTTGATTAGACTTGACTTGGCATGAACAGACTTGAATAGACTTGACTTGGCATGAACAGAAAAGAACAGAACAGTTCAATCCTCAACAAAGAAAAAAGGCAGCATGAGGGCTATTTATATCAAACAATACAGGTCACAAGACAAGAACCAACCAATGAAAGATAAGACACTTGACTAAGACAACCAAAGGGCTTGTTTGAGATGAACTACACTAGCCTGCCACCGGCTGGCGAGAGGAGCCGCTTGCAGTCGGGGCGGAATTAAAAGCGGAGACACCAAGTCGGACACTTTCTGCTCCTGTTAGTGACGCTCGTGCAGTGTTCGCATACTCTATCACAGATGAAATGAAATAAATGCAATATCTGTCAAATACACAGACGTTTCAGAAACGTTTTCATGAGCAACAGAAACAATTTTTATATACTGCTTAATACAGCACCATCTGTTCATGAATAAAGTTCAACATATACTATTTAAATACCAATAAAGTGGAGGTATATATGCTTTTATCAGTTTTTTTTTTTTT
>NW_015506052.1:115127-121610 GCF_001515645.1 Sinocyclocheilus grahami | reverse complement strand
CGCTTGCAGTCGGGGCGGAATTAAAAGCGGAGACACCAAGTCGGACACTTTCTGCTCCTGTTAGTGACGCTCGTGCAGTGTTCGCATACTCTATCACAGATGAAATGAAATAAATGCAATATCTGTCAAATACACAGACGTTTCAGAAACGTTTTCATGAGCAACAGAAACAATTTTTATATACTGCTTAATACAGCACCATCTGTTCATGAATAAAGTTCAACATATACTATTTAAATACCAATAAAGTGGAGGTATATATGCTTTTATCAGTTTTTTTTTTTTTGATAAACGTGACTCAATATAACAGTGCGACTACACTAAAAAAAAACCATTCTGTTATAAAAACTGAATTGTGAGCATTATTGGAATTTAATTGTTAGAATAAACACGCAACACACCTCGTGCTTGTCATCACAGAATCTAACCAATGAGAATAAAGCGTTTTCGTCATCATTTCGCAGCCCATTTAGAGCAACTGCAGCGCTTGACCTAGGCGGCTTGTCTCGTTTTGCTCTCGCGGTATTGTGATACATGTGATCGTAATGCGGCTGCAGTGCCAATCAAAGTCAGACAAATCTTCTAATCAGAATGCATTGCTTTTGTCAGGTGGCAGCCGATCTTTGTGGCGCCGCATGAAGTCGAACATGAGAACCATGAAGCCTAATGAGAACATGACACATGAAACAAATAACCAATAGCAGGATAACATGAGGGCAAGGGAATCACATGACTAGACAGGAGCCATGACTAAACTCCAAAATAAAAGACATTAAAACATGAACTTGAAACAAAACCCCAAAGACCCATGTTACAAGTTTTTATGTGTGCTAAGCAATTTTCTGAAGCCTCAAAAAAAAAAAAGTTTTTTGTTTCCAGGTGGACTGACAAAAATCAAGAGTGATTCCAGCAAAATACATATCAGTCATTCAGTCTGTCTGGAACTTGTGATTCCAACTGCTTACCATTTTTGTGTACAATATTCATCATACAGTTCGTGAACAGACTACAGCATCTGAGGCCATATCTAACAATTAAGATCATAAAACAATGTGTTGAAACCCTTTCAATTAATATCCAATTCATTATAGTATAATAAACAAATTAATAAATGCATTTTAACAACCAAATTAATATTTATCTGTGTGCCACACTTTCAATGCAACTATTTTACATTATGATTATACATATACCCATTTGAAGTAAACAATCTGATTCCATTCTCTCAGTATTTTCAGGTTTAGATCAGCCATGTTAGCTATGTTAAACAAACAAACAAACAAATAAATAAACTTACATCTATGACTAAATAATCACTTAAACTACAGTATGCAGTTAGCCCATTAGTCATTTTGGGACAGTCAGTGTTTCTGAAGTTTAAGCATGTCCTTGTATACTTTAGAAGCACTTTCTTTTTGCACTTTCTATCCAAGGGAACTGTTTAAATACAGATTATGCAAAAGTTTAGTCTGAATATGCGATCAGGCCGTGCCGTGTTCTGTTCCCAGAACAGGGACAACAATGTGAGGTGTCATTGGGCTCAAATCCAGATGACAGCAGGAGATGGTGTCCCCTCACCACAGGCCTGTTTGTAATTCATTAGCGTAACCCCATTAATAACCGGATGTGCGACTTATGCAGGCCCCAAAACACAACCTGCATTACTCCCAGCAAGGTCAACGGCACTGGAGGGCTTCACCCGCCCCACAGAGACCATCCCGGCCCAGCGTCCCGAAAACTCATCCTGTACACTCGTGATCTCATTAAGTCAGCAGTTAGGGGCCGCGCTTTGGAGCCACCACACGTCCTTGTTACGGACCGCTGTTGTTCTGAACCTCTGCGACGGTGCGCTATATGCCCCAGATGTCTTTCCAACAAAAGCTTCCCGATGCCCGCAGTCAGCAAAACACTTATTACTCGACTCCTGACTCAAGGGTTTCTCCCAAAGAAAAGCAATCAGCACACTTGGCAGAGACCGAGCAGCAAGTATCTGAATTTCACAAATCATATTCACACAATCACTGCGGCCCAGAACAGCCATATTGGTTGCGATTTCAATGACACTGCACAACAGAGAAACATGCCAATGTGTGAAACATAAGCTCACTTTTCATGAGAAAATGCAAATGCTGGAAATGTTTTGTTAGGTTTGCACATCAGTACATAGAGAATAAACTAACAACTCACACTAATTATTAACCTTTTATTATTAACCTGATCAGCATTGTTTGTGACACAGACATGAATGATTATGGATGTAATGATAAACTTTTACTTTTGACATGTTAAACAAATTAAAATATGTTCTGCATTCATAATAGGACAAAACCTAAGCTCGGAAGCCCTTCTGCAAATGAAGAACACTTTAGCATGCTTTTAAAAAGAGCATTTAATACATATATAATACTATTTTACATAATATTTTAAATATAAATAATATACTATAAATAATACAGTAAAACAATATACTTTACTTTTAATTGGCTGTAATGTTTTCAGATGCTTAACTGCATGTTAATTGAAATTAAATAATGGTTTATAGTTGCAATTAGAGTGTTTTGACATACTTATGTAGGACTTAATGAAATCTTTATATGCAATTTCATAATTATCTCTATTGTCTATGAAATATGATTAAAGTGTACCGCTGAACGTACTGACAATCATTTATGATTAATGTGTATGCCATATATTTAAAGTTGCAAATTAGTAGCTTACATTTAAAGGGGTCATATGATGCTGCTAAAAAAACATTATTTTTTGTATTTGGTGTAATGAAATGTGTTTATTCGGTTTAAGGTTAAAAAAACACATTATTTTCAGGAAACAGTCCTCCATAAAATGCGCTGGACACATCTGAATATTTGGGTAAAACTTTGTGTAAATACAACTTAACCACTGATTTCACTGCGCGCGGCCTTGAGTGAGCGGCGGCCGGAGGCCTTGAGTGAGCAGAGGCGGGCAGGCTTGAGAACGGCGCAGGACATGTGTCCAGGAGTCCGGGCTGGACTCCGCTTCGTCCACGGTGAAAGCCGATCCGGCGATCCACAGAGCGAAGTTGTAGTATTTCCTCAGCAACCAGCACGGATCAGCTCCAGGCATGACGAAGCGGATATCATCCTTTTTTTGAAAGCCAACCAAAGTAGTTTCGCTTTCACAACGAAACACAGCGCCTTCTCGAAATGGCAGCGGCGGCAGCAACAATACTACAGCAAGAATAAAAGTTATGCTTTCTTTCTTTGAGTGAACATTTGGGTGGCGTTATGCAAATCTTCCCACATCGTGACGTAGACATGTGGGGGCGTGTTAGAACGAGCCGTTTTAGGTAGGCGTGGTTGACGCTTAACTTTTATAAAGAATATCTCTTTGGATTTGAGACTTTAGTCTTTGCAACTTTACAGATCTTATTTATGCACCAATAACTTGTAACACTCCAAAGAGAAAGGAAAAATTGAAATCACATCATATGACCCCTTTTCATCATATGAAAGTCTTACAGTTTTTGTTAACTTTTTTATTACATTCAAATGTACTTTAAAGTAAAACAGTTCATGTGTCATTATTACAGAGTGCACTTTCTTAAAAGTGAACTTGAGTGTGTTAAGAAACATAGTCATGACAGTGTCTTTAAGTACACTTAAGTGTGTTAAAATTTACACACTTACATTTTTTCACAGAATTCTTTTAAAATGAAGGCTATTTTGCCTTCGTCAGGGTGTGAGTAACAAACACAAAAGAATGATACTGGTTAGATTTTTTAAGGTTTTCATGCACATTTAGGTATGTACAAATTCAAAGTAGCACAATTGGTTATAGTGACGACGAACATGAATGTGTCATCACAGCTTGGCTCTACGATGTCATTTGGTTTACTGTATATTGATTTCTTGGTGAGTTTATTTTGTGTCATGCTAATGGGATGATTTATGTGTTTAAGGACAATACCAACGTCAAGTCTTCAATGTGTCAATAAATGTGTGTTTTGTAAGATTAATAATAGTCCAAGGCACTCGAATCTTATTCAAAAAGTTTTAAAAGCCTTTATTTCATCATGGCTATAAGTTTTAAGAACAGGTGACAAGTGCACACCTACACATTGCGGCTATTTTGCCTTCGTCAGGGTGTGAGTAACAAACACAATCTGAGGCCCCCGTCCACACGGAGACACGTTTAGCTGTATACGCATACATTTTGTATCCTATAGGCATTTCGTCCACACGGATCCGACGCCACCCTTGTGTTTTCGTGTGTACAGCGAATCCGTATATTTTCTGAAACGATGACATTATCAGCCCACGTCTCGCCCCTAGTCAGACACCGCTACGTCACATAACAGCAACAAAAACATGAACAGACACTGAACGATTGTCTTTTTATTAACTAACATTAACACAGATTAATAAATGTATTGTTCCATGTTCGTTTGTATACCGCGCGCAAGGTTTATGCGCATAGTCCAATAGTTCTTTTCCAGTTTTAGTGTATCTCTGTGGCAGAATTACAGCGCCATATGCTGGTCCGGCATGTATACTACATGGTTTTGTGTGGACGCAGATATTTCTTGAGACAAGGGGAAAAAAGATAATTTTGAGCAGCAATTAATTAGTCTAATAACAATCACCTGGTCATGCTACACAGGCCAAACAGAAGAGAGGAAGTTCAACGATTACATAGCAAATTGAATCAAACACAGTATAATCATAGTGTAAAGAAGAAATAAATAGACTAATTAATTGCTGCTCATGAACTCATGAGTGATTGTTACTCACACCCCGACGAAGGCCGCAACACGTAGGTGTGCACTTGTCACCTGTTTTTAAAACTTATAGTCATGATGAAATAAAGGCTTTTTAAAACTTTTTGAATAAGATTCGAGTGCCTTGGACTATTATTAATCTTACGGGTTGAATCATCCCTTGCACCCAAAGAGCACAGAGACAAGGAACCTATACCCCGTGCAGCACTTCTTTTGCATTCTTTACTTCGAAGTCACATATTCAGTTTTGTTTGAAGTTGTTTGCACCTTTTTCTTTGGCACTAATGCTGTCTTCCACATTCCTGAGGTTGTTCTATTAATTTCAGATAATTTAAGATCATTGCTTTTCTGGCCTTGCACCTTCATGACAGTGAATGTGTACAGCTGTCTCTCTCTGTCTGTCTCTGTGTGTGTGTGTGTGTGTGTGTGTCAGAACATTGCCAGTTGCATGGCAGAGAAACAAGCGTGCATCAGCTTTGCTTAGCCTGATAAAGCGCTTTACTGTCGGCCGTGATGCACCTAGAGAGTTCCGCTCAAACTTGGCCAACCACTTGCAAAAACTATTCAAATATTCACACCACCAATATCATGATCAACATCCACAACTTCTAACATGAGATTTAAAGCAGATACACAATCTAGCATCAGATCAACATTCACAGCATCTGAATATGGAGGCTTGTGAAACGTTTATATATTACATTTATGCTATTGGCTGTTCATTTACTATCGGTTCCTTCACCGCATTAAAAAAAAATAAACATTACACACATTCACAAAACATTACGTCACACTCTATTTTAAGGTCCAATTCTCACTATTGGGAGGGGGGCGCTAGTGAGCATGCTATGGAGTAGGTGTTTTTTTTTTTTTTTTGGTAAGTTTTGTCGAAATATATATGAAAATACTTCAAAATGTGATTTTTTTTGGTGCAGTGTGATCAAAATACATTGTGACATACATTGCAAACTGCTTTGATGCTTAGATAGCTAGACGATTACATCAATATGCCAACCAAGGGAAGGACGCGGCTAACAGTTCTGGGGCCAATGACACAAAAACGACAAGCAAGCAAGCTAAAATGTCAGAATAACTTCTTGCTTCATTGAAAATGGACATTGTAACACTTTTTGCGCTCAGAGCTTAAATCTTAGTACTGGGCGGTATGACCAAAAATTGATATCACAGTATTTTTCAAAATGATACCGGTTTCACGGTACATGACGGTATTTATGATGGTATTTTTTTTTCATGCATGAAAGGGTAATAAGGGTGTTAACCATATTTTCTACTGATAGAGAGAGGAAATACTGCAGTATATTGACTTAGAATACCCTTTTTTATTGTCATGATGAGTGATTATTGTAAAAAAATACCACACTAAATAGTGACTAAACACAACCCCATTTAATACATGTTAACCAGGAGTCACTCTCATTTATAATCGCGGCATCGTCTGATAAAATCAACATGCATCTACACTAAAGAGCGGCTATGCGGTTGTTTTGGCTATATTACTTTTTTGTCTCATGCCCACTGCCTGCGTCTGAGTAAAAAAAAAAAAAAAACAACAAACAAAAAAGTGCATGTGATATTAACAGACGAACTACGCTCAAATGTATAATTCCAAACAATCAGTAAGCAACAGGTGCTAGGAAATGCTGTTTTGTACTCATTTATTGACGAGTTGGCTGCGGTGCGGCCAACTGAATGTGCTGCTTCTCTGC
>NW_015506052.1:93968-114345 GCF_001515645.1 Sinocyclocheilus grahami | reverse complement strand
GTCACCGAGGAGGCTTTCTATATCCTGTTTCTCAACACTATCACAGTGATATCACAGTGCTCTCACATGCTGAGCTCATGAGTGCACAACTCAGCTAACAGCGTTTTGTTTTAAGAACCTTCTCCAAACATACAACTGACTTCCAGACACATCCTTCGATGAAATCAACTGAAATACAAAATACATTAAATCTTTCGTGATCTCAGCAGAGAATGATTAAACAACTCCACAAACAGCATCACCAGCTTCACCCATTATTAACCAGACTGACTTTATTTCTGTCAGACATCTACAAAAGCGCTTATTGAGAATTAACAGAGATTTAGATGATGATGTTTTGTTGTTTCATTTGACATTACCATCAAGGTGATTAGTGTTTGCTTTAGTTGGGCTCTTGACCCTTGACTTTATAACATTATATTTTTGGGCTGCTGTAACTGTGTTTGTAAAGCACGTTTGTTATGGCAAGGAATACCAGAAAAAGACTGCAACCAGGTGACATCAGTTTGTTATTGATGATAACAACACAATCAAAACCCAGATTCAGTATCCAGTCTCTGTGATGAGTTATTAATCTAAAGTTTCTAATTATAATAGCACTGTGATTAATAATTAAATTTGATTTAATAATCATAAATCAAATAATTTATGAAGGATTTTAAAAGCATGATAAGTCACAAGCATTTTGAACTGCTGTGTCATTTAAAAACAAAGAGAAACATCAAGAATCAGTGTATGAATCTCAACAATGGTGACAATCAAAAGCTTCATGTTGCAATGCATGCTGGGTACCTAGTCTCTGTGCAGTGAGTGCACTTTGACCTCACATTAGTATGAGCACACATTGAGGGCACTGTGAGGTTACACTTTTAGCTCACTGTGACCTCACATTGTGACCTCATCACGAGTATCCTGGGAACTCATTGTGACATCACTGTGAGATCAAAGTGTTGACTGGGCGTGCGCAATCCTGAGCGCACGTCTCAGAATGCTTACTGTTTCTATAGAAATCGGGACTTTTAACGGCAGCTGTAGTGACACACTGACTTTACTGATTAGCGATTAGCTCTTTTGTTTAGAAGGATTGGTTTCTTTCGATAGAGCAGTCATATTGAGTGTTGCATTTTTCCCCATTCAAAAATATACGAGTGACACGTCTTGGGTATTCTATAGTCTTTGTCTTGAGTCAATGAAAAAAAGAAAAAAAACTGAAATGGAAGAAGGCCTCAACGCATGCTCTGATGACCCCTGCATCTGTGTCTAAACTGCTTAAGGAAGTATTGGAGATGGAAACTGATTATAATTGACAGATCGCACCGCGGAACCTGGCTGGAAACCTCAAGTGATAGTAGCCGAAACAATCCAACTTTTTCTGGATACATATGCTATGCTGACACTTGGTGATTCTGAAATCCTAATTCAAAAATGTATTCTTTTTTTTCTATCACAGTGATATCACAGTGCTCTCACATGCTGAGCTCATGAGTGCACAACTCAGCTAACAGCTTTTTGTTTTAAGAACCTTCTCCAAACATACAACTGATTTCCAGACACATCCTTCGATGAAATCAACTGAAATACAAAATACATTAAATCTTTCGTGATCTCAGCAGAGAATGATTAAACAACTCCACAAACAGCATCACCAGCTTCACCCATTATTAACCAGACTGACTTTATTTCTGTCAGACATCTACAAAAGCGCTTATTGAGAATTAACAGAGATTTAGATGATGATGTTTTGTTGTTTCATTTGACGTTACCATCAAGGTGATTAGTGTTTGCTTTAGTTGGGCTCTTGACCTGCTTAACAGAACATAACTTTTTCACACATAGTCTATTTTTCATAGATAAAAGTCTCCTCTCCAAAATTAACTATTGTGAAAATCAAACAAATGTAATTTCTGATATCTACAGTAGACATTAAATATCCCAAATACACACGTGTCTATAGCAACTGTATATTTTGTTAATTTTATATAAAAATGTGTGGAATGAAATATGACCCCAGGAATGCCCTCCTTGATAAGATGGGATTCAATGAAAGCCTATATACTGGGTTTTAGATTATAACATATAGCTCTCAAGTGAAGAAAGCTCAAATAGCCCATATTGATAAACTAAAATACCAGTGATATTCTACAGTTGGACACATTACTAGCCCAAACCCCATCAGCTGAGTTTTTTAAACAAAGATTTGCCCTTCAAACAGTATATAACCTTCTATCCACAAGATATAATGATACTCTTATTAAGGAGGTACAGTCCAAAATGTATGAACATGGAGAAAAAACTGGTAAGATTCAGCAAACATGAAAAGTACAACTGCCAAGCTGTGCATTGTCATGCTCTATTTGTTTACCACTAGCGCATGCCAATGACATTTTATTCTTCAATAGTAACTTGCGTCGTAGCCTACAAGTTATCATCGTACAGTCTCAATACATGTCTTACAAAAGATTATTAGATCCATGTCGCACAGTGTGATTTGTAATGACATTATAGGATTGCTAAAATTGTGTGGTGTGTAGAAGGCTTTAGGCAAAGATGATATCTAGAGAAACCATTTTCTATTGAAGAGATCAAGGATGCAGTGCATTCTCTGCAAAATTCTAAGGCTCCCGGGCCAGATGGTTTCCCACGTGAATTTTTAAAGACATTTGCAAATGAATTAACTCCAATCCTGCTAGCAATTTATGAGGATTCTTTAACTTCTGGACTACTGCCTTTAAAAATGAGACAGGAATCCATTGGAATGTAGATCTTATCGACCCATTTTCACTTCTAAAATTAGATAGCAAATTATTGGCCAAAATGTTGGCTCACAGATTAGTTTTACCATCCTTAATTTGGGATGATCAGACTGGATTTATTAAGGTGCGGCAATTATTATAATTGTTTTTTTTATTTAATATATATTTTTATCATACTACCCCTTGTGATACCTCTGAATTATTATTAGCGTTAGATGCTAAAAAAGCATTCGAACATGTTGAATGGGATTGCCTTTTTTTATACCCTGAAACAATTTGGTTTGAGTTGAAATGTGCTCAATGGGTTAAAATAATTTATTCCTCTCCCTTAGCAGCAGTTTGCACAACCAACAACATATCTTCATTTTTTACATTACAGAGAGGTAGCAGGCAGGGTTGTCCCCTCTCGCCTCTATTATTAATAGTTCAAAGGCGCGGACAGAGGAGGCATTGAACGTAAGATATCTATGTATACTTATGACATGCTTACTGTATACATGTCTGATCCTCTCACTAGTCTCCCAAATCTGCTAGAACTGTTGGCAATATCTTTGGTAAAATATCTGGGTTTAAAGTCAATTTACAGACGAGTGAGATTATGCCTATGGATTTTACACCTTATCTGATTCCACTAACTAACTTTCCTTTTAAAATAAGCCCTAATAAAATTAGATACCTGGGAACATGGGTAACACATGATTTTCCCCCACTTCTAATCAATTTGAGTTTACTTCCATTTATTATTAGGGACAGGATTAGCATGAGCGTACTCTCTACATTTCTTGTTCTGTTGTGGTGTAGCCTATTCCTGTTTTTCTAACAAAATCCCTTTTCATAAATTGATATCTAGCTATATTTGGAGCAAACAAATCCTGTATACATCAAAGAATTGTGCAACCATGCGTTCCCCATAGCGACCCCTAGAGGACGCAGTTCGAAGTTCCCATGAAAGGGAACTTCTGCTGGACTTCCGTTACCTAATTTACAGCATTACCACTTGGCCTCAAATATAAGATATTTACTTTGTTGCATTAATTCTTCAAACGGACATTCTTGTCACAGTTCTGTTTAGTTAGTTTCATTATCATGGACATTTAGTTTGTTTTCATTAGTTTCCTGTCTTCTTTTGTTCAGGCTTCCCACTTACTTATCTGGGGCAAGTTCAAGCTCAAACCAGTGTGCAACGTTTTGCAACGGTATCCGGTTTGAACGACATGCTTCCTGGAAACGGTGTGCAACGGGGTTTGAGATATGTTTTGTCTTGTTTGGTGGGTGTGTCAAAAATGCCAGCCCAATCAGCAGCAATATGTATATAAACCATGCGGTATTAAAGAGCCAGCTCCCACAATGTAATTAACATCAAAATAAATTCACAAGAGCAATTTTATTGTTTGCACGTTTATTTACATTAAAGGCAAAATAACTGAAATAATAAGAGCACAAGTTTAGATCTGGAATTTCTTTAAGTCTGTCTAAATATAATTTAGTAATTGCAATGTCTTCTGGTCCATATCCTTTCCTTAGGAAGGTGTGCTAGACACTGATTAATGTAACATAAAATACTATACATATTTATATATTTTGCTATTGTATTTTGGAGTGACACTTTCATAAACTTTTCTATACTGATTATATAATGGTAAATATTACAATAACATAGCACAATAACAGTGATCAGCAATAATGATAAGCCTAATACTCACAATAAAATTAGATCATAACACAGTCTCGGAGGTAAGAAGTGGATTATCCTTCACCTGAAATGTTTGTCTTTTCATCCTGAAATGCGAGGCAAATGTTGGATCACAATAATTAGGAACCACAGTTTCCACAAATCCCTTCACTCGATTTGGATGTTCTCCTTTATTCTGGACGGCAAGGGCAGTGACTGTAACATTGAGCGTATTTTGCAGCATTAAACACGTATTGATACCGATTTCATCAGGCTCCGAAAATTCTTCAAAAATAACACAAATAATGGCCTTCTCAGCTGCCATAGTTGCAACTCTTGCGTCATCAGAACAGGGTGTACTACGCACCACCGTTTCCATTTAAAAAAACGTTTTGCACCGTTTTGTCGGGGCTGAACGCAGTCCAGTTGTCCTGGTGATTAGGTTAATCTCACAGGTGTGCATCATTATTTCCCTCATTTGCTTGATATTGAATTTGCAGTCGATTCAGTGTTTAGTTGTCTGTTCTTGTTAATGCATGAGTTGTACTATTGTGTCTCTATCTGTTAGATTTACCTTCTGAGTGTGACTTTATTAAAGACTTTTTACTTGATCTTTTTCATCATCGTGTGTTACAACAACTATGTGTGACAATTCTAGCCCTACGTGGTTGCAGTTTGAGAAGATGTTCTGTAACACGGCTACTTTCAAAAAAAACATTGCTCTGTTTCAAGATACCTTTTCCTGAACCGGTGTCCAAGTACTCATTTAATATAGTAGTGAAACAATCTCTTAAAATTTGGTCACAATTTCAGAGCATTTTCACTTCACAAATTTTTCATGTTGGAATTTGAAATAAACTCAGAATTGCGAGATATAAACTCAAAATTGTGAAATATAAACAGAATTGCAATAAACTCAGAAATGTGAAATATAAACACAGAATTGCAACATATAAATTCACAATTCTGAGAAGAACAGCCAGCATTTTTAGATAAAAAGTCATTTTATTATTATTTATTATTTAATGTCCGAAAAAAAAAAAAATTGTGAGATGTAAACGTATCAATGTGAGACGTAAACTTGGAATTGCAAGAAAACTCACATTTCTGCCTTTTTATTTCTCACAATTCTGAGTTCATATCTCACAATTCTCTTTTTTTTGGTCTCACAAAAACAATACAAATTAAAAAATTTAAATAAAGGCAGAATTGTGAAATAAAAAGTCATAATTGAAATGTATTTATTTATTTATTTGTTTGTTTATTTGTGTATGTATGTATGTATACATGTATTTATTTATTTATTTATTTGTGTGTGTTTATATATTTGTTCACACACAGAGAGCTTCGCTGAATGACAGAAAGCTGGCGCCGGCGGCACCTCACGTGCTTTTAAAGCTTCCTGGTCATGACGTCACCCGCCGCGCACGTCTCGCCCATCGTTCGACTGATTACACATATGATTCAGAGCTTGGTATCGCTGAAGGCGTTCCCCTAGCGTTTTCCGACGCAGCTCGAGTTCCCGAAGGGGAACTCAAATTTCTGACTTTTATTTCTCACAATTCTCTCTTTTTTTTTTGTCTCACAAAAACAATAAAAATAAATATTAAAAAAAAAAAAATTGGGGAAAAAAGTCATAATTAACCTTTTGTTTTATTTATTTTGTTTATTTGTTTGTTTATTTATTTAAATCATGTTGCATAAAATAAAATACAGTTTAAAACATTAATACTGTCCTGTTTTATCTTTAGCAGATGAAAGCAGTGCATCTGCTCACTTAGTGATCAGAATCATTCATAAACGCTGCAGGATGAGATTTGCCCTGATGTTTAATACGTTTGGTTTAGGGGTTTGTTTGAGCAGCAGTAATAGTGATGCTTGCCCCAGCACATGCTACTAATAAGGAAATGCATCACACAATGTCTGTCCCTCAGCTTGTTGTGAGCGCAGTGATGCAGATCGAGACAGTAAAAGATCTGACTGAACTGTTCCTGTGAGAGCTGCACAGAGTTCCTGTCCATGTCAATTAGAGTATATTACACTCCACAGAAAACATCAGAATATCTGTCCTCAGGTGCTTCACAGCATGAATATGAGGCTCTGATGTTTTAAAATGTGACAAATGTGTAAATCGTCCTGTTGTAAGAATGTTTTGCTCTGACTGTCGAAACTTCTGTCACTTTCCGAATCAACAAATGTTGTGATGCTTTGATGAACCATCATTACATAAGCCAATGCATGTTTTCCACACTGTTTTTCACTAAATTAGCAAAAAGAAAATAATGATACATTATCTTATTACTGGTTCTGATATGTCAGTACAGCATTCTATGGTAAAATAATTGTGCATAATTATGTTGAACTGTAATATTGACTGGAGTCTCAGCAAGAAATGTTTTACATTTGTACTGCATCTGTACTCATCTCATTTATCTTGCATCACTCTGTGCTCTCATTTCACATGAAAAAATAACAACTCCAATTCATATTTCAAGTCCATTTATTTATGTATTCAGTAAGCATCATGTAATAAGTGGGGTAATGTACCGCCAGCCTTGCTTTAGCAAAGTAAACTCTAGGTGGGTCCAAACTGATTGTACATTATTTATTATGTTTAATTAAACTATATAGCAGTTAGTACTAATAAACCACAATCATATTTCTCTCCTGATTCATATGAGACGGACTTTTCACTGGAGAAAGCATTATTATAGATAATGTACTCACATTTTAGCCAGAAGCAACAGTTTGTAGTTAAAAACAGCTTAATGATGGATTTGTTTCTTACAAACATGCAACATTTGGCTTCTCGAGACATTATTTGATAGACTGGAGTGGTGTGGATCCACTGGGAGCAAGTGATATAATGATACATTTCTCCAAATCTGCTTCTGTGAAGAAACAAACTCATCTACATCTTGGTTGGCCTGAGGGTGAGAACATTTTCAGCAAATTTTCATTTTTGGGTGGGCTATTCCTTTAAGTTAAAATTGCACAGCTGTTATTTTTCTTCAGCGTACGAGTGTTGTGACTACTACTGAGCTGTTTCGAAGCTAACAAGCCCTGAAATTAAAGCAAAGAGCTTTATAATGAGACACAGCACTAGCAATTAATGTGAACAGAAATGCATCTATAAATACCTTCCCCTTGTCTTCTGAAATGAAATCTCTGCTCATGGCTGTGTCTCATAGTCACCAGTAAACATGTGTCATTCATTCTGACATCATTCCAGAAAGACGACGGCGGCATTGCCACTGTTTGTGTGTTTGTTCGGCAACAGCCTCTGGCTCCAAACTAACTCAAACCCACTTCAGTAAGTCAGCCACCAGTCGCACATGAAGGTGGCGTCACTTCAGGTGGGTATCAATCAGACGCTGGCATACAAACAAACAAACAGCACTGACACAAATATGATTAGCAGCTTTTCCTCTTTTAGCTGCTCGCCTCATGAAAACCATCTAAAGAAAAAAAGATTTAGCTAGCATCTGATGCTCTATTTATGATATGATGTAGGCAGATAAAATGAATTATTATTTTGGGTTATCTTTAAAGTCAGCAGGAAAACAAAACTGGCCCTATTTACTTTCTTAATATGCATATCTGCTCATATTGTGCATCATTTATCAAGGCACATTATTCCAAAGAAACAAAACAATTGTTTTTTATTTAGACTACTGTTTCAGGTTAAGTAGACTTTCTAAAATCCTGACAATAATTAATGCGAGTATTTAATGCTAGGCAACGTTAATGTAATAATCTAAACAATAATAGTCCACTGTAAATTCGCGTTCACATCTGACTCTATTTAGGTATAAAATTATGAAATCACCATCCAGTCAACTGTCTTTTTTTTTTTTTTTTCTTCCAGAGATACAATGTTTTGTCACAGTGGTCAATTAAGTTCAATGGATATTTTGCTGCAGATTAAATAGTTGTCAAATTTGAAATAAATAAATAAATAAATGAAATAAAATAAAATAAAATAAAAAAAAGTAGCGAACACACACACACACACACTGTGAACACACACCCGGAGCAGTGGGTGTGATTGATTGATTGATTGATTGATTGATTGATTGATTGATTGATTGATTGACTGATTCATTCATTCATTCATTCATTTACTTTCCATTTGCACGTTTTTTAAACCAAATTTTGATTTCATATATATTAAGATTTGGTTCTAGATTGCCATTGTGTGTCTTATTGTACTGCAGTAGACAGTTTAATACAGTTGAAGAAAAAAATCCACTGAATCCATTGTAAACCTTGAAATTTATTTTCTTTTCTTCCCACTTTAGTCAACCAATATGATTAAAAATAATAATAATAAAGTCATTATAGCTGACTGTGTGGATCTTGTACTGAAAGTGTTCATTATTAATGATGCTGTAGGAGAGCAGATCTTTCCAAATGAAATAGCTGTGGACTGAGTTATTTTCATCACCCATTTTGAGTTGGCTGAAAGCTTGGAAAATTTGTCCAGAGTGTGTTGACTGACCAAAACGCTTGCCACCAAAAGGTGAAGTCTGGCTTTTTTATTCAAAAACATTAACATTAGAAAAAAATAATTTTGAAACTTGTAAAATGATTATGAATGGTAGAAAATGAATTGCACCTCCCCCCATCCCTAATTTAAAAAAATGAAAGATTATACATGACCATCTATACGCTTCTTTATTATGCTGTGCGCGCTCACTGGCTGTTCTCTCCTCTGTCACCAAGGTGACCTGCATTGTACATCCTATTATCACGCACTCATAAACCTCCACTACTTGCATTACGCTTTTAATGCAATCCCATTCAGCGATAATACAATTTAGCCTGGGCCCGACACAAAAAACTCCCTCCCTACAAGAAAATTAGCATCATTATGGAAAACAATGCTGCTGATGTTTATGGCTGAAGTTATAAATGGTTTGTCTTGCCACTATTCATGCAGGATTACAAGGGCATGCGGCCAAAAGGGCCTAATGTATTTAAAGTGGCACATTAAAAGGATAAACAGTAGCTTTATCTGCAAAGTACATTGACTTTTGTCGAAACGCAGCAAAATCCCATTAATGAAGGAGTTGGCCAAATTATTACACATCTCAGCATCTCGTGGGGCAGAGCTACCACGCTGGAGAGGAAAGCAGGTCATAATCATTCACACATTAAGATTTCTAATCCGGTGTGCAGAGCCGGGAAACCAGCTCCAGTCTAGACCTCTTTTTCAGTCCATTCACGTACAGACCGGTGGACTGTCTATTGCAACTGCTATTGCAACTCAGAGCGACTGCACCTCATTTGCAAAGTACAACATTGTTCTTCTGTATTTACCTGACACTAACTTATCCAAAGTGACTTACAGCACACTTATTACCGGTTCAGTCCTCGTTCACCGATCTGCTGATGCTTATCGCTCACAACGCTGTGTGACTCATATATGCATCTTTCACTCAGATTCATGTTTGAGTATTTGAACACAATTCATTTGTGAATTTGTTTACATTTCCTAGTTATGTAACTGGCTGAATTTTTACAAATCAACATGAAAATAAACATGATTATTCAAACAAACTACTTTTAAAAGTGGAATGTCATGCATGACATTATGGGAATATTAGTTATACATTGATTTATTTTTTTACTTCTTAAAAAAAACTGTACAGTCAATAGCATTTTACAGTAAAATTACATGAAATGTCTGCTTAAATCTTTTTCCCTCCGTTTTTACAGTGTTTTACAGTCAAAAATACACTCATGTTTTCCAGTGTTGAATAAATACAGGAGTTCTGGCATGAAACTCTAGATGACGCAGTCCGATAGGTCTAACTCAGTCTGACCTAATGACATCCTTATCACATGGCACAGCTGATTGGTTCTCTCCTGTATCGGTAGCCAATGAGATCGCTGCTCAACATTCAGATATATGATTAGTGCTTGCAGTAGCAATTGCAACTTGCTTCAGAAACCATCCACCTTCCCCAGCTCCACCTGTATAGATCTGCTACGAGGTGATTCATGTACGCTACATGGGGGTTACTTCATGTGTGTTATATTTGCAGCAGCAGTATTTCTTACACGCTCACAGCAGCATGTTGTGGATGTATTGGCAGTAGCAAGTCTCAGTACTTGCTCTGCCGCAGCAGCAGCAGCGTAGCATATCTATTCCGCCAAGACCAAATACATTAACATTGTCATGTACATTACCATGCCAATCCCTCCGAGAGTTGTCATGACAGAACTTGTGTTTAAGACCAAATTTGACAATATATATATATATTTTTTTTCGTCTGTCATCGGAAATGGTCCAACTACTTTTTTATTTGTTTATGTGAAGATCTACCAAACAAACCACAATTTACAGCACAGTAGTTGCAGTGAAAGGAATAAATGAGCTGACTGTCAAGTAATGGAAGCATTTGTCCAGCAGAGTAAAATTCATTTTTGCTGTGTTTGTTCATTCAGAAAAGGTGGTCACATAATAAATGCTTAACAAATTTAGAAAACAACAGCAACATAAACTGATCTGCAATGATGTCTGCTGAGCTTCAGACTTTGTAACCTTTGGAATAGGTTTATTACCGGTCCAATGACAGGATCCAGTGCACTTAAAAAAAAACATTTAAAGGATTTATCCATAGTGACAGATGGTTTCACGGTTGCCACCGGCCAACCATTTTTGGTTCCGCAAAGAATCTTTCAATGAGTAGTTCTTAAAAGAAACATTTTTCATTATAAATAACTTGTTAAAGTTTCTTCATGGAACCATATTATGCTAAAACTCTCTGAAAACTGTTCTGAGACTGTTAGTTGGTTTGATTTGACCTGGTTTGGATTGCTAATTGCTCCTAAAGCCTTGATCCAGTGCACTTAAAAAAAAACATTTAAAGGATTTATCCATAGTGACAGATGGTTTCACGGTTGCCACCGGCCAACCATTTTTGGTTCCGCAAAGAATCTTTCAATGAGTAGTTCTTAAAAGAAACATTTTTCATTATAAATAACTTGTTAAAGTTTCTTCATGGAACCATATTATGCTAAAACTCTCTGAAAACTGTTCTGAGACTGTTAGTTGGTTTGATTTGACCTGGTTTGGGTTGCTAATTGCTCCTAAAGCCTTACTTTAACTTCACCCATTTGCTTCTGGCTAAAGTACGAGTCCATAATCCATTATTATGCTTCTTCCAGTCAAACACACAGCTTTTGTCTTCACAAGAAGTTCATTGATGGACTGCAGTCGTGTGGGGCAGGATTGAGACACGATACGGTGGGATTAAAAACTTCAACGGCATTAGAAGAACATCTCTTATGTATCATCAGTATGCGCTCTACCCACTGTGCTGTTGCAAATATCATATATTAGAAATAATATGATCATATCAGCACCACTGCGCAGATTTACACATGATATATTGTCAGTGAATTTCCTTTTACTTGGCTTCAGTGGAAAGCATCGTTATGTGATCTGTATCAGTGAAATCAAGACAAATCTGCCCGATCTCTGCCAGGAGCTGGAAACAACAGACTTCTAGCAGATGCACTGCCTTCTCCTGTTGAGAAGGAAAGAGTGCCATATGGTGCCCGGAGGGGCCACAGCGAAACCGTGTGCTTCCTCTGACAGGATATACACATCGAGTGGCATCACTCTCCATCCAAACACACACACTCACCCTTGCGCTGCATTTATCAATATCACTATGCCAGGAATGGGAGCGGTTGCCAGGCTGTCGCGAAGGCAGCAAGGCAGAGGTTGTTTGCACATGCTACTGTATGTGGGTGTTGAGGGTGGTTTCTCAGCTATTCCTGCACTGAAAAAAAAGTGACCTATGTGCTTCATGTGGTATATTCTAAATGATTTAATTTAATTTAATTTAAAATAATTAAATAAAAAAGGAGAAAAAAGCAGCCCACGTAATGATTGACTTTTCCAGGAGCTTCTCTAATCGTAACAGCCCAATTTTCCAATGTTTTAAGAAGTACAGTCTTTATGATTATGACTGTGAACATAAAGCTTGTCAAGACTTCATCAGCGAACAAGATATGTGGTCGAAAAACTGAAAGTGAATGATAGGAACCATCAATCACTAAGAAAGATTGTGTCCGAACAACACAGAAATACTCCAGCCAAGGTGGCAGAGAACCTCACATTTCACCTCCACAAAAACCAACCACAGAGAACTTCACAAATACAACATTTATGAAAGAGCTGCAACTTCTGCAATCACAACAAAAAAATGTGAAAAAGATGGAATCATGGTCATAAAACCTGGACAGCACCAAGATGAACATTTAACATCACCCAACAATCACCAGACTGACTTACTGTGGGCAGTTTTGGAAAGAAGAAGTGAGAAGCAGATTCCCTCCCTCAACATTCAGCTGGAGACTATTCAAAAGTTGTATGAGTCTATTTTAATAAGATTGGAAGCTGTATTACAGGCAAATGGTGGTAAAACACCTTAATTGAAAATATTATTGCCTGCTTCCCAAGGTGCTCACATTATTTTGCATAGACTTATGTTTACAATTAAGATTAATGTATTTGCATATTAAATGCATATCCTTTGGTTAACACTGTTTTAACATAAACTAACAAACTTAATGTGATGCATGTTTGCCAATTATACATAAATGAAACAAGTAAGAAACCGGTACGATTTCTGCACTCAATAAATCATGGCATAGTTTATGATTTGTCATTTGCATGTATTTGATTTTATTTAAACTATAATACCTTTAAAAAGTATTTAAATTGCTTTGAATCTGTTAATTGTAAAAGCATTGACATTTATTCAGTTAAAAAAGCATGAAGATTGTTAAAATATGGCTGGCTGTGGACCAATTAAGCAATGTAAACAGTGCATTGGCCTTGATCAGCTTTGGCCCATCGCCTCGACATCTTTAATGTCTCTTGGACAACATTTCTTTGTGGCTGCCAAATGAAGTGCATGTATAACTATAAGAGATTTGACCTTGCTCAGACCAGCGTAAGGATCAATGATGACTGCAACACAAGGAAAGCATCCAATTAAATAAGAGTACCCAAGAACTCTAAATTCAAGCCCATGCAAGTGAGCACAATAAAACATTTTCATGAAAATAATAAAAGGATATCAATATCATTAATGCAAAGACCATCACATGTGGCAATGCCCTCTGCACATTCCCATACAGAAGATGAATGCATTTCATTATGGAGCTCTTTTAGTTCCTGCAGAGCAAAGAAAACTAATACATGATGGTGTATAACAGTTC
Source organism: Sinocyclocheilus grahami (assembly GCF_001515645.1). NCBI lineage: Eukaryota > Metazoa > Chordata > Actinopteri > Cypriniformes > Cyprinidae > Sinocyclocheilus > Sinocyclocheilus grahami. The sequence continues at coordinate 100,677 of NW_015506052.1, read as the reverse complement.
ATAATACCTGCAGGAGTGTTTTAATTAAACTACACTGATTAGATCAGCCTGTGTTTTATCATGTTTTTCCAAGTGCCCTTTCATGCTGTGATTACCTTGAACTACTGAATGTGGACCAATTCCTGATGTGATGTCTTTAATAAACTAGAAACAGATGTGAATGTTTGGCATTGCAAGCATGCAGTGCTACATACTTAACATATTAAATTGCAACGCCAATATTTAACCATATTTCAAACACAATAGAAGTATTTATGACATTACATATCAATATGTCCTTAAGTCCTACTTACGTGTGCATAAAAAGCTCTCTACAATTCAGCTAATTGAATGTAATATGAATGTAACCTATAATAATAATTAAAAAAAAACATTTAGTTGCAATACCATGCAAATAAAAGTGTCTGCAAACATTACATTCACTTCACACTTAAGTACATTATTTTAGTAAGTATAATATTTCCTTAATACTGTACATGCTCTTTTTAAAAGTATGCTAAAGTGCACTTCATTTTCACAAGGGTTATGAATTCATAGTGTGACACATAGAATTATGAAGCGTGAAATCGAGCGAAGCTAGAAGCATTTGCATTCACATACTTGAATAGAGTACGTTTCGGTCGCAAGGGTAAGAAATATCAGCAATCATTATTGGAATATACTGCATCATGTAGACTGCGGCAGCACTAGATTAGTGGGTGAAAATCGGGGCTAGTAATTCAAAGCTTGTTGTGTTCAAGGCCTGGAAGACGTGATTAATGGACCGGAGCAATACTGGGATCCAGGTTGCCCCAGGGACGCTGTCTAGTAGTAAATGCAAGTCGCTTTGTATAAGAAAGTGTCTGCTTAATGACACATTAAATAAAGAATGCATTATTAATGGTGCCGGCTAAAGCAAGCATCAGTATTACTGTTGCTCATACTGATTTGAACAAACCCCTGAAACTGCACTTTGAGCTGTTGAATGTAATTCATCCCGCTCTGTTCACATCATTTTCAACATTTTTGTAGACATATAATTACAGCATTTAAACAAAGAAATTGAGACATATCTACTTTAATCTACTACTGCATAAATAAATAAATAAATATATACATACATACACACGTACATACATACATAAATAAATATTATTTGTTTTGTTTTTTAGATATATTCTTTTAGTTGTATTGTAATAGTAATATATTCTATCTTAGAGAAAATAATAATAATACTAATAATAATAATATGTTTATTGTTGTTGTTAGTAGTAGTAGTACTAGTATATGTACTGATATATTAATAATGCATTTGCTATTATTATTATTATTGTTGTTGTTGTTGTTGTTATTTTATGTTATTAAAATTGTATACATATGTGTGGAATCTCAATATTTTTCAAGGTAAATTAAGAAAGTTAGAAATTCTAGTATTGTGACATCACAACATTTGCACTGTTTTCCTTCTTTCTTTCTTTCTTTCTTTCTTTCTTTCTTTCTTTCTTTCTTTCTTTCTTTCTTTCTTTCTTTCTTTCCCACACACAATCTAATCAATGTCCAACAAACAAACAAACAGACAAACAAACAAACAAACAATAAATAAATAAAGCCAGTTCAACACAGTTGAACTTCTGTTTTCCTATCCTAGTTGAAATGTTTTGTTGTTTGTTGCTGCCATCTGACCTGATTCATGATGTTGATGCCAAACTCACATCAGTAAGGGTGAGTGTCATTTCCTATGCTGGTGTTTTTCTGTGTCAGGCCTCATTTCAGGTTTGTGATGTGTGCTGGATGTATGCTGTCATGACATGCCAGGGACTATTTCTCAGACGGTTCAGTCCCCTGCTGAAGATCCTGTTGAAATGTCACCATGTATTCAGAGAGAGCAGACACTCTTGTCTGATGGAACAGGAACAACATACAGAACGGATTCATTTAACAGTGCAGACTGATGGACCAACAAAACATTTCTAGTTTGTTCAGTCTCAGAATAAGACAAATGTGGGTATTTTTTGTAGCAGTAGTGAAGAGTAGAAGTGAAAGGCATAACATTGGTTGTCCGGTATCCATAAAAGAAAATATGACTGAATGGCTGTTCTTAGAAACATTGTTTTCATCATTTTCAAACATCTTCGTTTTCCATTCATTTAACGTCACAATCAATTCTGTCATTTGTAGAGACTGAATTTGATTTTCTCCATCAGTAATTATTTTGTAAGTGGTCAAAAGTAAGTACATAAGTAAATCAATCAAAAAAATCAATCAATCAATCTGTCCAAACATTTAGGCTCAGTATTTTTTTGAATGAGTAAAATAAATAAAGACTTCTACTCAGAAATGACACATTAAATTGATCAAAAGTAATTTACAATTACATTTAGTCATTTAGCAGACACTTTTATCCAAAGCGACTTACAAATGAGGACAATAAAAGCAGTCAAAACTAGCAAAAGAGCAACAATATATAAGTGCAAAGTCTCGGTTAGCCTAACGCAGTGCAGCTTTTATCACAGCAATAAATGACATTTTAATATACATTCACATAGAACATTTTCACAGCTATTTTAAATTGTCATACTATTTCACATTTTTACTGTTTTTACTATATTTTTTGGTCAAATAAATGCAGCCTTGGTGAGCATAAAGAGACTTCTTTCAAAAATATTTTAAAAATCTGACCGCCCCCAAACAGTATTGTATGTATTAATTCATTTATCAATCAATCCATCCATCCATCCATTAAGTTTACTTATTTATTATTTTGTTATTACTATTTTTTTTCCATATTTTGTTGCTATGTCTTTATTGTGTGTTGCTGTGTTTAGTTTATTGTTGGGTCAACATCATTTTGAACACCTCCATCAAACTTTAAATGCTATTACTGAATATATGTAATGACCATTTAATAACAAAACACCCAATGCAAATATGCTTCCTGTAATGCATCTGCACGTTCTCAGTCCTGCTCTGCAGTACAGTCAAGTCTCAGGCTTCCCCTTTGTCAGGGTCCTGAAACCGCTTACAAAAACACGCATTTCAACATGACATGTCGTGACACAATTTAAGACACAAGAGAGCCAAAGCATTTGACATCATTGACATCAAAACCTGGCACGAAGGGTCTCGAGGCGGCGCGAGTGGGAGATTTGAGTGTTATGACAGAGGAGACATTTGTCTGGAAATAACAACTTCCTCACAGACCAGTGAATGACCACAGGACTTTCATTTAGATATAAAATTCAACTTCGGAAAAAATAATAGAATCCTCTGAAACTGCTGGAACAAGCCCTGCAGTGATGATTTGATAAAAGTCGCTAGAGTGAAGTGTCCTCATTGTGTTTGTAGACTATTTCAAAAGACGTCTTGAATCAGAGAGTGGACAGTCATTGCTGTTGTGATTCATTTTTTTGTGTTCTGAAATCCAAGCGAAGCACACATTTGTATGTTTTGAGTTTGTGAAACAAAGTCCGAGGTTGCAATGTCTGTCAGTGACACCGACATTCACACTGATTAAAACATTTCAAGCTTGCCTGGAATCTAGCCGACCGATTGTCAGGTGAGTTTCTGAGTGGGAAGCCAAAGCCAAAAACTGCAATCTTTCCTCCATGCTGTTTGTTAGGGTCATATGCAGACCCCGTGATTGGTAAGTCTTTAAATGAGCTTCTGTCTAATGTGTGGAAGTCCATAGGAATCGGATACATTTGTTTCTTTAGAGAGACTTAATCCCGGAGTTCTCCCTTTAAAAAAAAAAAACGTTTGGGAATTTTATCAAATAACCATTTCCAAAGCAAATCAAGGCCTGCCTTCATTGTCAATAAAATGTATTTTGTCAAATGCTTCATGTGCAATCTGAATGGCAATGTTTAGTGCGTTTCTCTCTGTACTGCATATTAGTTTCCAGAGAGTCTGTTAATGGCGTGTTTGGCGTGGGACTAGAAAGTTGAATTTTGAAAAAAAGCAAAATCGATGAAGGGTTCATTACAAGGCAGAGACGAAAGTAACTGATAATGATAAAATCAATTTCAATTCTGACTCCATATTGGCCGGGCACATTTCTTTGGTATTATTGAGTTATTACTAAGTGGTTGAAGAGCTTCCCTCTTAAATGGACTCAATGAGTCATTGGTTTTGTTGGACGTCAGTTGATTTGTGGCAAAGCAATCGAGAGATGACAATAAAGACGAAAAATTAGACAGTGAGTCATTCCCGTCTGCAACCACAGGAGACACTAAAATTGTGAATGGATTCGATGTGCATGTTGTTTACCAGTAATGCAGCTGCTTAACACAGCATTACAACACACAGATCTCTTATGGGAACAAAGAAACCTAATAAAACTTCCCTCTGGCCTTTCACTGATAGTTTCAACTTGCTTTCATACATCATTATATGTTGTCTTTTGGCAGTCTATACCCACAAATCAAAGATTTGCTTTTGAAGAGTCAATTCTTGAAAATGGCATGTTTTCATTTAGCTGAAAACCGAAAAGTTTCGGCAATTAAAAGTGGGTAATCACAACCCAATCTCACAGGAGAATGTAACTATTTTATAAGGTGTTGAGTTGGCATGAATTCGTATAATGTGAATAATAATAATAATAAAGTCAGATTTTTAGTAAAAAAAAGTATGCATTAAGGTCTACCCCTACACAAAATGGGGTGTAAACAGATCATACGAAACAAACGAATGAGATTGTACAAATTCATACAAATTAGCACTCAATTCACCAAAACATAAAATACAAACTGTTATGAGAGAGTTCGTAATTAAGTAACTGAACTCCTTATACTGTTCAAGATGTGTTCTCAACAATTTTAAGTTATTATCACTGAAAAAGCACTAATTAAACATGACTGTTTTAGCTAATGCTTTCCTTTTTCTTTTCTTTTATACTATGCTGTTTTAACGGAATATTTCAGTTGTTGCAACACTAAAATAATCCATGCGACAAATAAAAATAGCATATGGATTTGTGCAACAGAGTATATTATTATTATTATTATTATTATTTTGTTTGATAGTTTTTTTCCTCTAAGCTACTGACTTAACTTTATTTTTGGCTTCAGTGTATTAATAAAAACTATAATTTTGGTGCATTAAAAGATGCCATAAAATCACTACTACTACTAGAGTATTGTGAAATATCTCAAGTCTTCTAAGGGTACATTTGCATAACAAACAACATATAGAAAACACTGTAAAAAATATTTTCTTATTAGTATTTTTGTCTTCTTTTGCTTTACAAATATCGAAACATTCTTGGATCTAGATATATTTACATGAGAAGTGAAATAACATAAGATATTTTAAAAAAATCATAATTTTGTTAGTTTTTTTTTTGTTGTAAAACTAGAAAAAAAATCTGTTAATGGGCAATACAAATAATAACATTTTGCCTTTGAATTAAGACTATTTGTTCTTACCCCACTGGCAGATACATATACTTGTTTTAAGCAAAACTAACAACATTTTGAGTTGATTTTTTTTCCCCCCATAAAACAAAACTTAATATCTTCCTAAAAATTCATTTTTTGAAGTGAAGTTGGTCACTTTATTTTAAGGTCCAATTCTCGATATTAACAAACCATTAACTGTGACTTTTGCCTCAATAAACTCCTAATTTGCTGCTTTATTAATAGTTAGTAAGGCATAGGGCTGAACGATTTTGGAAAATAATCTAATTGCGATTTTTTTTTACCAATATTGCGATTGCGATTTAATATGCAATTATTTTTTAAAGCTCTTTATGTTCTGTATTATTCAACAAAGACAAGCTATAAATCATTGTATAGTATGACCAACACACTATTAGATAGATTAAACCTAAATCTGTGAGCCAGGCCTATATGTTATGATGAAATTAGGTGATGCATGAATTGATATGAATGACATTTTTATTTAACAACTACAATCACAGTATATTGACTGATTTGTTGAACTTCCAACCTTGTAAGCATGTGATAATTAAGTTTAAATAAGCCTGGTGTAAACAGTATGAAAGTCAGTAACAAATCACACAAACTAAAGTAGATTGCAGAAATATAAAAACAAATCTGTTGCTTTACCACACTACTTTAGGTAATTAATTAAGTCACTGTAATAAACATATGTAAACATGTGGACTGCACTAAACACTGTCTGTTAACTTTAGACCAGTGGTTCTCAAACTTTTTTGGTCGCGCCCCCCTTTAAACCTATTAAAAAAAAAAAACGCCCTCATTCCCAAATCCCCATTCCACCTCAGACTACCAAATAATTTCACTAAACATTATGAAAAATTAATGCTTTTTTAATATAAAAAACCTACAGGGATAAAAACACCTGCATCACTTGAAACATTGAAAAATAGCATAGAGAGAAAAACTGTTATTATTATTATTATCTCTCTATTATTTATTTATTTTTTGTGGGTTTCATGCTGTCCGCTAAGACATAGGACACACACAGGCTTTCCTCCTCACCAACGATACTAAACACTGTGTCTACACCGGACACGAGCGGCAAAATACAGTAGAAACCATTATAATCAGTGACGCGGTGTACACTGGATGCGGCGCAACATTAAACTGGTGCCTTGTTCTATTTATGACGTACTGACACAAAGTTAAAATGATTTGCAACGGTCTCTTTGCCGCGTCCAGTGTAAAGCTGTTGCATTGCGACGCGACTACTGTAGCTTCCGGTATAGACACGGTGAGTGAAGCCGAGAGCAAGATATGCCTCGTCATAT
>NW_015506052.1:67151-92856 GCF_001515645.1 Sinocyclocheilus grahami | reverse complement strand
GTTCTATTTATGACGTACTGACACAAAGTTAAAATGATTTGCAACGGTCTCTTTGCCGCGTCCAGTGTAAAGCTGTTGCGTTGCGACGCGACTACTGTAGCTTCCGGTATAGACACGGTGAGTGAAGCCGAGAGCAAGATATGCCTCATCATATTTTATGCATTTAGCTTTTGAATGACCAGCACTTGCCTGGGTTTGTGCGACTTCATCTATGGCTTTTCACTTCGCTTTCACAAACCGGTCCATCTCCCATTCTAAGTTACGTCCTTTGGCTGTTTACTGTTTTATTTATTTTCTTTTTCTGCTGATGGCCCGTGCTCGACTTGAAGCAGCGCTGCTTAGACCGATGGGTGTGTGTCATCAAAGTACTGCAAGAGCTATAAGAGAGTGCGGACGTCTCCTTATGCTTTCTCTCGCCATACTTTGACGTCATACACTCTGTACTTTGAAGTCAAACACACTTGTCGCGTGTCACGTGACCGAGTGTAATTGCAGCCTCTGCGATTGAAAAATCACGTTTTCTCATATCGCGATATTATCGCAAATACAATTAATCGTTCAGCCCTAGTAAGGTAGTTGTTAAGTTTTGGTATTAGGTACAAGGTTTGAAATTAACACCCGCCAACCCACCAAATGCGGGTAACGCTGTCAAATCACTAGCCAATTTGGCGGGTTACTTTGCGTAAATTATGTTTACTAATTAATTTCTTGAGGAAGTTCATGTAAGCCAAATCTGCACAGATTTAGTGTAAATACTGAACTCCAGACTCATCATGATATTAAATAAGCCTAACTGCGCAGCATCTGGGCATATCTAGCTTACTTGAACATACCCAGCGATGTAGCTACTTGCCATCGGGAGCACCGGGACATTCCCGGTGGGTCGATTGCCGAAGCGAGGGAGACCTCATGTTAGGCGCTGTTTTTAAATTACAGCCCACGCGAAACTGCAAAAAGCAAGTACTCCAAAAGTGTGAAGTGGCGTTACCCGGTGCATCCGCCAGCCGCGCGTTAAAGCAGAGCGGGATCAGTCTCCCGCACAGCGCTGCGCTTCCGCCACAATTTATAAGAGATACACAGCGCAAATCGCTCGATCCATTCAGAAATGACACAGAATTGTGTTATACATATATGACAACATTAAAGGTTCTGCCTGAAAACAGACACGACAAGGTAAAATGCATGTAAACAAACTGCAATGTAAACAAATTTTAATAGCTTATTTCTCTTTAAATGTTTCATTCTAATTAATTTTAATTTAAGTAAAATGTTAATTCTGATTAAAGATAAATACCAGTCTCTGTAATTTAGAGACACTTATAAATGAGGTGTTTTCCATTTACAAATATTATAAAGTTCTTAAAGGGTTAGTTCACCCCAAAATGAAAACTGTCATCATTTAGGCTACTCAGCATCATGTCATTCCAAACCTGTATGAATTTCTTTCTTCTGTGGAACATAAAAGAAGATATTTTGAGAAATTCAAGAAATGTTTGTCCATACAGTAGAAATCAAGAGTAAACAAAATGGTTTGGTAACATTCTATAAAATATTTTTTGTTTTTTATAGAAGTAAGTCATACAGGTCTGGAAAGACATGAGGGTGAGGAAAGGATGACAGCATTTATTAGCAGTAAATTTCTTATGTTCTAGCACAAAATCAATGCTTATACTGTCAAGTGCATTTCTATGTGACAAAAATGCAGTAGGCTATTAGTTTGTTGCATTTGCTGTGAATTCAGTAATATATCATTATTTGTTTTTGTCCTCATTTATTTATTTATTTATTTACTTACTCCAATTGAAGGCCCTATAACACAGCGAAACATTCACAGGGGACCTTGAGGGCCGGGTAGGCTGGATTTGTCCAGGGACGAATTGTAACCCCAGTCCAGCCCTGTACCCGTCGCTACGCAACAAATAATGGTGTGGCGGGTGCACTGGTTTCCTTTGCATTGAAGCAATAACGAAAAGTCAAAAAATGCCTGAAGACTCGCATCGTGTCTACACCAGATAGTCCCATAGATAGAACCCATTATAATCAGTGATGAGGCCTACACTGGATGTGGCGCAGCACAGCACGACAAATCCCCGACAGTAAACTGATGCCTCGTTCTATTTATGACGTAGGCCTACTGTTTGACAAAGTACAAATGATTTGCAATGGTCACTTTGTCGCATCCAGCGTGGACAGCCTCAAGCTGTTGGCTTACCTCTGGCCTTTTTTTCATAATTTATTTGTTGAATTTTTTTGGCTAGTAGAAATTATGAATGGCCGGTAACTTAAAAATGTAGTAGCCAAATTGGCTGGTGAGTGAAAAAGTTAATTTCAAACCCTGATTAGGTAGAATCAGGGATGTAGAGTATGTTGATGCAGAATATGTGCTTTGTCAGTACTAATAAACAGCCAACATGATAATAACAGGCATGCTAATAAGCAACTCGTTTATAATGAGAATTGGACCCTATACTCAAATGTTACCACAGAGTTTTTATTTTCTTTTGCATTTTTGAAAAGTTTTGCGTACAGACAACAATGTTGTCAAAACAATCCCCATTCATCCCCCATTGTAAAAATGACTAAAACACATTGTATTACACATTTCATGACAGTAGTTGATGAAAAAAAAAAACGATGACAAAAAGAAACAAAACTAAAATAAACTGAACACGCAATTCGACAACAAATTAGCATTTTTATACAAAATATAAAGTTGGTCACTTTTTTACTTGCTTTACTGTGGCTTATCTACATTCTTGACACTCAACATGCTTCTCTCTTTATTTTTATGATTTAGATTTTAATCACAGATCAGAAGCTAAGCATATCAAATGAGTGAATACTAATTTTCAGTCTTCTTAATTCAATTGCTCCTTGCATCAGACAGCTGATCAAAAGAAACCCACTCATGAGTGTCGCAAACAAAATGACGACTCTCCCCACATTTAAATTTAAGACTGACACATCTGTCAGCACATCCTTGGGATTGTGCTGGAAGAAGAAGCGGGCGGTATGAGAGTCAACATGCTCGACTGACTGTGGGGAGTTAATTCATTAGCAAGCAGAGGGACAGCCATGCATGATTCATGCCATGAGCATTTCTACTGCACAGAGCAGACAAAAACCTCATTAAATATCTACTCTAGTTTTGGGATGTTAATCAGTCATTTTATATCAATGTAGCAGCCTAGAACAGAACTCTACAGTTAGTTATACAAGATATTTACTAAATTAATTTTACATTAAATAAACAACCCAGAAATGATAACAAGAAAAACAGGAAAATTGGGCTCTACTAACATTTTTTGCAGAATTCCAAAAATGTACTTATATTGTACAATTCACTGCAGATCCCAGTTCAAATGAACACTGGAGGCAGTTAAACACCAACGACCAATTATGATTAATTGAGCAGAATATCAATAAATGAACACTCACATTAGTGCAGTTCCTATCACAATGTCATGAGCTCAAAACACGTTTACGATGCAAAACACGTGCATGATTTGTAAACTAATAAATTTGACATTTGCATCACATAACCAGCCTATATGTATGGATCTTCTGATGTAGTAAACTTGCTCGGATGCGCACCTGGTACAGCATTGCACTTGTGATGTGCAACACATGGATATCAGTCCTGTGAAACACATTTCAACAAAAGAGCTCAAACTCGTGTAAAAAACAGGATCAAGTAGCATGGCTGCTTCAGCAAATGCAATCATTTTTTTTCTCTTTAATACTATTGGTTTTGTGTAGGTGGTACATTCGATTTTCAATGTAGATGATTTTTCAAACGTGATAAAGCATTAACACTCACAGGCATTTGATTTATGAACTGCAACAATATTTGCATGGACCAGTGTAACACAACATTGTCACAGCAATGTCAATTTGATTGGGCAAAAAAACTGAACGCACTTTTTAGCGCCACCTACAGGACATTTCATTTTGAAAGTGCTGCAAAATGCCTTTTTGCCAAAATGTCAACATAGGCACATGTTTTTCAAAAGCCTGAGTTTCAAATAAAAACGTGCTAATGCCTTTTTTGTATATTCCTGTGAATACTTTACAAACTTGACTACATGTACTAAAAATGAAAAAAAAGAGATTTATTTTACATGTCAATTGGGCATTACTTTTTGTTTGATTGGGTGGTTGTCTTTGGTAGAATATGATGATAGTCAGAAGTCAGGCCTGGGATAATGAGTAATATTATCCCAATAATCTGTTGGGTCGTAAGTAATACGAACAGCCCAACACATTACTGGAGGTGACCTTCCCTCCCCCCAGGACATTTACAACATTCGTTGTGTGAGGAAAGCCTGGAAGATAATCAAAGACCATAGCCACCCTTGTCACAGTCTCATCTCACTACTGCCATCAGGCAGACGCTACAAAAGCATCAGGGCCCGCACCAGTCAGCTGCAGGACAGCTTCTTCCCTCAGGCCATCAGACTGCTAAACTACAACTGATGCACTACAACTGTTGCACAAATATATCATTAATATAACAATACAACACACATATACACATTATATATATACTATGTATATGCCTACCATAAGTCAGTTTCCTGGTGTTAAGTATATTATGTTTACGTATTGTATTGTCGATTCTAATGTCAGTACTGTCTGTGTATACAGTACATAGCTATGTATGTGTTTATATATACAACACCGTGCATATATGTACATTGTATATATGTATATTGTACATCATTGTTAATTGTAAATTTCAACCTGGTCTCATAAATATACGTACCTCTGTGTACTTTTTGTGCAACACTGTTTTTATGTACCTTACTGCACGTTTCGCTGCAGTTTCAAAGAGAAATGTCCACTGAGTGGCGCTAAAACACAGGTTCAATACGCGAACCCTTGTACGTTTTTATTATGTTGATATAGGTACGTATTGCTGTGTTTTTATTATGTTGCTTCTGGTACGTATTGTGGCAGTTCAGAATTTAAATATCCGGGGACTGTCGCTAAAAGTTAATGCTCTATTGTGTTGGAAATATGCCCTACACCAAACCCAACCTTAAACCTACCCGATAGTGTTAACAAATGCAAAACTGATATACAAATGCATTTGTTGATGCAACCGTGTCATTTGAACTTCCTTATATGCAGATTTGAGTTTTGTCGAACCATGGTTACACGGGAGTTGAACCGGAGGTCCTTGCCTCTCAAGTACGTCTCCGTACTCCGTGAGCTACCGAACAAATCTACCGTCTATGAAAACCCATAGATATGAAGCTGGATACGTGCGATGCTAAAGTTCAAAAGCATCAGTTTTCAAATCTCCCAGCATATTGATATTGTTTTGAAGTCACAACATGATATTCTTCAAGTAATTGTGTGAAAATGATGCTTTATTAATCGAAACTCTGTAAATTTGTGTGAAAAGGAATAAAAGGTGTCAGAGTTTTACTGCCTCTAGTGTTCTTTCATTTTGGAAACTGCAGTGATATGTACTTATTGGTACGTATTTCGCGTCTCGCTAAAAAGTGCCCCAGGTACGTTAGGTACATAGGTCAATTGTATTGTTCTTATATGTGCAATGTCTGGAACACGCACCTAAGCTTTTCACACATCATTTACTTGTGTTTTGGTATTTTTACATGGTCTAATTACAAGTAATTTTCTCATTATTTGTTCTTAGTACTTTAGTGCAGATACTGTATGTAGCTTATTATTTATTTTTTGTTTGTTTGTAAGATTAAGATGTCACTACCTGTATTTAATCATATTGATTGAGGGTGTGTGTAGGAAGAGACTCTCCTCACCTCACATTTTCCAAGGCATTACATGAAAATGAGGATGTTTAAAGATCAGTACACCTCAGTGAGTCTAGAGCAGCAGAGGAAGCTGCTATTGGAGTGTCAGGACTGAAATATAAATGACGCTGCAGTGTCTTCAATTAAATATACATGAGGTGAGAGTCTAGCGCTGAGAAAAGTCATTACAGAAACCCTAAATCAAATGCGTCTGATTAATACATCTTACAAATACCACAGAGATGATCTGTGTTAATGGTGTCATATACTATATTGTTTATCTTTTTACCATTTCATAACATTACATTCTGCCGATTTAAAGGGGTCATAGGATGCCCATTTTCCACAAGTTGATATGATTATTTAGGATCTTAATGACAAGTCTGTAACATAGTTTGGTTAAAATTTCTCAATAGTAGTGTAAAAAAAGAAATTTTTTACCGTCAAAAACAGCTCTTTTCAGAGCATGCAGATTTGTAGCATTTTCCTTTAAATGTTAATGAGCTCTGCTGACCCTGCACCTCTCTTCCGAGACGGTTTACTTTAGCTGCATTCATCGTGAAACTTGCTAATTAGCCCATTATTAAGAAAGGCGATTTGCAAAGATTCGTTAAAAAAAACCTTACACTAACTTCTGTAGGTGAAGCTGGATCACGAATGATTCGCGCGAACATAGACGCATTTATGTAGATCGGGGGCGCATTCCCTTCAGAAACAAACATAATCCACTGCGTCTTCAGATGTTGGGAGTAAACGACGACTGCTATGTTCATTATTACATCCAACAACAGAAGACCTCAATCGCTTAGGAGTCATTCTTTTCTACAACTGCTCTAGCTGAAACAATGGCGGACTGATGACAGCTCACTCAGGGCGGGTCTAAGGTAAGACGCCAGTCCAGTCTGCGCTGAAACGCCACTGTCAATCAAACTATCGTGGAAGGGGCCTATCTGTGTTATGTCACACAGACAGGCATCTGAGATTGGCTCGATTTGAGAAAGGGGTAAAAATGGCAGACTGATGACAGCTCAGCTCACTCAGGGCGGTCTGAGGTAAGACGCCAGTCCAGTCGGTGCTGAAACGCTACGGTCAATCAAACTATCATGGGAGGGGCCTGTTTTTGTGACGTCACACAGATAGGCATCTGAGATTGGCTCGATTTGAGAAAGGGGTAAATATTTTAGTAAATTAACAAAAAACCACTGGGTGATTTTTTATCATTTTAGGGTGGTTGTGTACACACTGCCAACACACATTTCAGTTCAAACAACTTGTAAAAGTGCATGTAGCATTATATGACCCCTTTAAAAGAATGTTCTGGGTTTAATACAAGTTAAGCTTTTTAGAAAACATGTTGTTGTGCTGCTGATTACCGCAGAAAAAATAATGTCAATATAATAATAATAATAATAATGATGATGATGTTATGATGATCATTTAAAGGGATAGTTCACCCAAAAATGGAAACCACTAACTATGAATTTTGCCTTAAACTCCTAATCTGCTTCTTATTAATACTGTAGGTATAAGGTAGTTGTTAAGTTTAGGTATTGGGCATGATTAGGGATGTAGAATACCGTCATGCAGAATATGTGCTTTATAAATAAACAGCCAATATGTTAATAATAGGTATGCTAATAAGCAACTAGTTAATAGTGAGAATTGGTGTTAACGTATGTATGTATACACACCTGTCAATTGAAATATTAATAAAGTTGAATAAATAAAGCTAAATATACTGGACAAGTGGAAAATAAACTACAACTGATGCCTTAGACAACTTATACTGTTTCACAGGATATATTATTTACCTCTATATCTCGACATTAAGAGGGAACAAAAACAAAGTCGGTAATGGTCTATTTCAAAACCCATTTGTGACGAGAGGGGCGGGGCCGAGAGCCATGGGAACGGAGCGAGGCCGGTGGAGGAAATGCTAATGCGCGACACCTGCGCCACTCACCGGTCTCGAGTCCCACGGAGGAGCTCCGGAAGAATAAAAGGACAGTGTTGGAATGTAACAAAGTTTGTAGATCGGGAAGGAGGAGGCGGGAACTGGCGAATGCTCAAAGAAAACTTTAATAAAATAAACAAACACAAAATAAAAGTAAAGCGGCAGCCCCTCGCGGACGACTGCCGCACACAAAACACAAAATAAAGTCCAGGCCTTGTCTTCTCTCGTCCAACACTGTCGTCACTCCTTTCATCCTTCCGGAGCTCCTCCGTAGGACTCGAGACCGGTGAGTGGCGCAGGTGTCGCGCATTAGCATTTCCTCCACCGGCCTCGCTCCATTCCCACGGCTCTCGGCCCCGCCCCTCTTGTCACACCATTTAATCCCAAATTTTTCCCAGACATGAAAATATCCAAATAATGTGTCATTAGTAACCCTTTGAAATAATCAATTATTCTTTTTTATTTTTAAAGTGTGTGAAAAATTGTGTTTTATGGTCGGTCACAATTGTGACCGGTGGGATAAGGCGAGTACTGAATTAACATATTTCTGCAGTCATAGAAATTGTTATATATCTTAGCCCAGCTATTTTAAAATGTTTGATCACATTCTAGGGTTATTATTATTATGCATAAAAAAACTTTATGCAACACTGATAAAAAAACTAAGAAATTCAACCATCAACACATTTCAAAATTGTTACTTTTTTGTAAAATATAACATCAAATTTTTATATTAGTGCTACCAGTATTACAACATCAATATTGTAATTTTTTGTAACATTTGAATTTTTAATTTAGTGCAATATTTTGTCATTGCAACATTTTAGTGTAATTTTCACTAGCAACTGCAATTTGATTTATATTGTAAACCTAAGTTCACTGCTATCCCACCGGTCACTATTGTGACCATCTACATGTTTACTCATTCTATGACCACACTCAACAAAACTGAATATATGTGAATTCATATATTAATACTAGACACCTTAAAGATAAAGCGTATCAAAAATCTTTGTCATATCTTTGTTAACATACTTTACTAGCCTTTTGTTTTGGAGCTTTGATGCAGTTATCATCTTCTCAAGGCGCAAACAGGAAATAAACTGCCCTGGTCATGTGACAATTTGCACTAATCATGTAAAACTGCACATAGTTCATTGGGACCCTTTATTTTTTCCTTATTTGCAGGGAGTGCACTAAAACATCAGTCAGTAAGGTTTTTAGAGCTTTATAAACGAAAACCTTTTTTACGGTCAGGTGGGATTAAACGGGTAACCTAACCATCGGATGTCACTAGAATAGTGCCCTTATTAAGATCTTAACAGACAATATCCATGCCCAGTCAAAGCACACAGAGCACACATATTTTCCGCGACCTCTAAGCACTTAAAAAAGTTATACATCCAGACTGCAAATTAAGTAGAAAGTATTTTCTATGGTAATCGACAGCAAACCTTAACTGTCATTGAGCCCGTAACAAAGCAGTAATCACTTTTAAAAGCAGTTTGAAAAGTACTCAATTGTGCTGATATTCACAAGAAGTGGGCCCCAAATCCTCACTGTCACAATAAAAATTAATAGACAATTTCACGCACAATCAAGTATATGACTGAGCAGCATCATAAACATCCCGTATGCGTCCACAACGGATATTCATTATATGAACTGAATGTTTGATCCTTTCAGTAATGAGGCAAATATATGCGAAGAGCTTCATTTTAAACTACAGATTTATCCAGTAGTTCTAAGACAATATTATGTGACTTTTCCCCTTTTTTAATTGAATTTCGAAGCTTAAGTGTTAATAGGCTTATCATTGATTGTCGCCTCAAACAAACAAGCCAATAAAAATAACAACAACAGAGCAGAAAACAGCACAAAACTGCCTGTGATTTATTGATAACAGCCAAAACAGCGATTGTTTTCAACGACACATTTTTTATTAGTGTTTTCTTTAAGACAATGCAAATTGTTCTGTTCAGTTAATGTAACCCATGAAAGAAACAGCTGAGTATCAGTAGAAACGTGAAATAATGCAAATGAAAGATGTTCAAATTTACTATAAAAAAGAGAAATATGTTAGAACATAATAGACTTTATAAACTTGGCTTTGTACAGGTGAAATAATTTCAACAGTGCTGTATGAACACATGCTACTAGCAAATACTAGCTTAAGATTGTTGCAGTCTTTCATCTAAAACATTGTCTTTAATGAACTGAAATGTTGCTGATCGAGAAACACATTTCTCTGTTGCTCTTTGATCTATGTTCGTAGCATCATGCTGCTGAAGTCTGTTAAATATCATAAATTCATTGAAACCCCAGTGCTGAAGCATAAACACTCATTTGTATCACTTCACTGCTGCTGTACTCTGAATAATTACCAGTATTATGTATGTAAGTTCATTAATTATGTAAGGCCTAAGATAGCTACAAATCCCTGGGAGAAAAAATTTAAATGTAGTTATTTTATCTTTTCTTTTCATATTTCACTATATCAAAATAACTACAGAATGTGATACAGATTATAATAATGTGGTTCAATAACAGAGTCGTTTATCATCACTGTAATATGATGCCATTCTGAATAGCTCATCCAAAAATTAAAATTTGCTGAAAATGTCCTCATCCTCAGGCTATCCATGATTTAGATGAGTTCTTTCCTCATGGGAACAGATTTAGAGAAATGTAGCATTCCATCACTTTCTCACCAATGGATCCTCTGCAGTGAACGGGTGCCGTCAGAATGAGAGTCAACATCACAATAAGCAACGTTTTAAAGATAAAAATGTTTCAATGATGGATTTTTATCTTACAAACACTTGGCTTTTGGCTTCTCAAGATGGTAATTGATGGACTGGAGTGGTGTGGATTACTTGTGGATTATTGTGAAGTTTTTATCAGCTCTCATTCTGACAGCCCCCATTCACTGCAGAGGATCCATTGGTGATCAAGAGATGGAATGCTATATTTTAGTTTTTATCAGCTCTCATTCTGACAGCCCCCATTCACTGCAGAGAATCCATTGGTGATCAAGAGATGGAATGCTATATTTTTCCAAATCTGATGAAGAAATAAACTCATCTACATCTTGAATGGCCTGAGCGTGACCACATTTTTCAGTAAATTTTCATTCTGACGGCACCCATTCACTGCATGTAATTTTAATTATGTTTGTTGCTGTTTGATACTGTATTTTAGACTTCTATGTAAATGTTCATAGTACAATGGACTTTTATCTCTAAATATCAAGAAATCAGATTCATTCCTCATGATTTGATCACTTCAACCATGTTAAGTCACTGTAATTCACAGCTTATAATAGCTTATAGTATAATCAAATAGACATTTGTTGACCCGTGTTGTGTTTCAGGGTAACTTGAGCATCAGTCTACACAAATAAAATAGTATGGCTTAAATGTAAACATTTTAGATTATTAAACAGGTTTCTCCTAATGAATATCTTGGCTAGAGATTTTAAAGGAGAAACTCTGCTCTTTAAATCTGTGAAAGCACCAGGTGGTAACTTTTAACACCTAGTTCTAAGAAACCTACGCTATAGCAAAGCACTTTCGCTTATTTCCAGTGCTTGAGAGTTTCTCACACCCAGTCTATATAATGCAGCACATGAACATACATCCGTGACGCTCCCGTACTGTGAATCTCTGTGAATTCAGCGTAGCATCATGCTCCATTTCCTAGAAACCACAAAACTAACCTGCAGCGGCTCTGAGCGATAATATTTATTGCTTCAGCCGGAATGGAAGCGTGTAGTACACTATACTTTTCAAGTTCTGGAAATGGATTTTATTTTGAAAGTGCATTCATTTGAATATTACTCAGCATCGGTGAACTGCGTTCCACCGTGAGGTATTACTAAGAAGATTTGAACACAATGTGCATCATTTTCAGGTCAACACCGTGGTGCTGCTCTGATAAATGTTTCAGCTCAGAAATTAAAATTAAAGCATGCCATCTGGTTTGTCGTGAGAACGTGACTGCTATAAAATTCTGTCAGAGCTGAGGTGAAATACTGGATTCATGAACGCAGGGCGCATGCAATTTCTGCTTAGTTTTCAGGTTTCGACTCTAGATTCTTACAGCTTTCAAATGATGCATTGCTTGTAAAGGGCACATTGTAATTGCACTGTAAAAATACACTGTAAATATAAACCAAGTTGCCAAATGCTGTTTGGTCCTACATTGGATGTTACAGCATGGATGGCTGCTAGAGAGTAGCTAGGTTGTAAATGTTCTGGCACAACATGAAGCACTGAAAAATAAGTGTGCTTATATATATATATATATATATAGATAGATATAGTACTTGCAGACAATTTTAATTAAATAAAAGCCCACTTCAGTGTGTTAAGAAACAAAACAGTGTGTTAAGTTCAACAAAAATGCACTCTAATAATGAATTACGTAATAAATTATGGTAACACTTTATTTTAAAGGTTTTTTTTGTTTTGTTTTTTTACACGGTACATGTACTTACTATTTTAATAACAATAAATGATGCATAATTGCATGTAAGTAACCCTAATCCTAACCCTAACCACATAGTAAATGCATGTAGTTAATTAATATTACTCAATACTTAGATGCATAATTACACTGTAACAAGGGCACCTTAAAACAAAGAATAACCCAAATTACAAATGTTTAAATATGCATGCAAGTTTCAGTAGAAATTACATTAGTTCATTTTAGTTTGACATAAATGCTTGGCAGTACAGAAGTATAAAAAGTGCATACCTACTTACATTGTAAATGGGTCAAAGGCACTCTTAAGTTCAGCTAATTGCATCTAATATTATTTTAAACTATAATAAATTTTGATTTAATTCTTGAAAATTAATGTAATGATTCCAGACACTTAATTTCATGCATACATACATAAGAAGTGTGCTAGCATGCTTACAAATACATGCTAATTTGTATTTAGTTCATCTTACTCAAGAGATTCAATGCTAGATATGTTACAGCATCATTGTGAGGTCATTTAAGATAATGTCCAATTTTCAGTCATCTAAAGATAAGCAGGCTAAACATTCATGTAGAAACACATGTCAAGGATTCTGGCAAACAGGAGCCACATCAGCAGGTATCAGTGGGGTGTGAGGGACGAACCCCTGCGGCCCAGTAAAGCACACACTCACACACGCTTTACATGAGAGAAAACCAGCCCTCCTACAGCCAGCAAAAAGGCTTCCTGCTGCCTGAGCCCTCATCCAGACACATGGATGCCAAACTCGCTTATAATCATACTTAATTTCCTTAACCTGCCCACACACACAAGAAGAGTCAAGTGTCTCTAAAACAGCCTTAATGATTCAGTGTGAGCTTTCAGGGTGTATAACTGTACATAAAGTTATGCTATAATACAAATATTTTTTAATATTTGGCCCTAAAGCTTTAAACCTAAACCTGACACTTACATATGAACAACTGTAGACATGTACAAATGTTTAGAAAGTCCAAAACAGAATCATAGAAGAAATAACTTATGATGTGCCAGGAAATCCAAAGGCATCCAATGATCACTGTAGCCAAACTGAATAAAAAGCAAAAAAAAAAAAGAATGATTTTTGATAATGAAACGTGAAGACAATAAATACACAATTGCAACAATATATGGTTTATGTGTGTTTGTCAAGTCATCTCCAGGTAATAAATAATTGAGGTATATGAATGATGCCGAGCTAATTGACATATCATTTATTACACTACAGAATCTCTAAAATACATTTTCTGTCTTATTCTGTGATAAAAAATAGAAAAAAAATGTTTGTAGTATATAAACCAATCATAAAATTGCCATTAGGAAAATATAAGCAAAGATATACAATACAAATGATTGGTTATTGTCCAGCAGTGTATTTGATTTATAAATACTGTGGCGAGTATCCCGGTTCCAGATCAGTGTTGCCCTGGAAACGCCGCTGCCACACTGATCACAGAAGCACAACACCTGTGCATGATGAGTGGCTCACCTGGCGCTCGTTCCCGCTGGCCATAAAAGCCAGGAGAAGAGACACCAGGGGGAAGGCACACCGGAGCTCCAGGCGACATTAATGCTTGTTTCTCCTTATTCACAGACTCCGACGGCACCCCAGGAGAGGGATCTGCACCACGGCACTTCACCCCACGAGCACCACGTTGAGACGGGCACCGGACACCATTCCTCCGAGCACGTGTGATCAGTGTGTGGGCAATAAATCTATCAGTACCGAGTCGGTGTTCTCATTCACCCCGCGACATATGGTGGAGAATGCAGGCAATACAGGCAATCCGCTCTCTTTCCCCGGACACATGGAATAGGTCATCCGCCGCCTAACGGAGCTCTCGGCCCGCCAGCAGCAGTTTACCGAACGACTGGCAGCCCGGCCGGAGTATACTGACCGGGTCGTGGAACAGCTGCAGGCCAGCGTGGTGGGTCACATGCCCCTCCCGGAAGCGCCAGTCAAAGCGCACCAATACCTCATCCGGTTGACCGAGAACGACGACATCGAGGCTTACCTCCATACGTCTGAGGTTATCGCGGCCCGGGAGGGGTGGGTCCAGGAAGAGTGGGCTCACATCATCGCCCCCTTCCTAACCGGAGAAGCGCAGCGGGCCTATTATGCCCTCCACAGTCTGGTAGAAGCAGTCGAGCTGGCGACGAACGCCCGCGAGGCAGGGGAGAGAGCGGGTCTGGCGCCCCTCAGGGTGATGGAGCGGTATCCGTTCGAAGGTGCACCGCGACCAGGCAGCAGACAGGCGGTCCCCGACTTTGTGGATGAGCCAAAGCCCACGGAACTCCCAGCACCGACGGCCCAAGTCTGGATGGACTTTCCCCTGGCCCCAGCCGGATGGTAAAGCTAGAGGGGAAACCAATACAAGCCTTCTTGGATTCCGACAGTTCAGTCACCCTCGTGCAACCTACCCTGGTACGACCAAAAGCCTGAGCACAAATCCAAGTTGCCACTGACATGTGTGCACAGAGACACCCGCTATGTGCCGGCCCGCACGGTTCGGATTTCAGCGGAGCCCAGGACCTGGGCCATCGAGGTGGGCATTGTGCAAGATCTCCCCGTACCTCTGCTCCTGGGATGGGACTGGCCGGTGTTCCAGAAGCTCCTCCTCAGCCCCAGGATGCCAGGCCGTACTGCCTGGAACGGGCCACGGCGAACCCATCGGGGACCGCCCAGCCCAAGGCCCGGCCTACCTAGCGGCGGACAGCAAGAGGGAGGGTGAGTGTCAGCCCGCTAATATTCCGTCTGTCTACCTCTGTGTTTTCACAGGTCATGACCGAGGGCTCGTTCGGAAGGGAGCAACGCGAGGACAACCGCCTGCGAAACGGTTGGGATCAAGTGTGCCGCGTTGATGAGGTAGACAGGCTTCCGGGCCCACACCCCCTCCCTCATTTTGAAATAAGAAATGGTCTGCTGTACTGTGTCGCCCACAGGCGGGGGGGAGGACAAATTCCTCCTGGTCGTGCCTACCTCCAAGACAGAGACAGTCATGGAGCTGGCACATGGCCACCCAATGGCGGGGCACCTAGGGGCCGAAAATACCATCCAACGCATCAGGGACCGTTTCCACTGGCCCGGACTAGAGGCAGAAGTGAAACGTTTCTGCCGTAGCTGTCCCACCTGCCAGCAGACGTCTCCTTGTCGTCCTCCCCACAGCCCGCTCATTCCACTACCCATCATCGATGTGCCCTTCAAGCGGATCGGGATGGATCTGGTGGGACCACTGCCGAACTCTGCCCGAGGACATGAGCACATCCTGGTTATCCTGGACTATGCCACCCGGTATCCGGAAGCCATTCCTCTTCGGGCGGCCAACACCAAGAACATTGCCCGAGAACTATTCCTGCTGGCCAGCCGAGTCGGGATCCCAAAGGAAATCCTGACTAACCAGGGTACCCCCTTCATGTCCCGGGTCATGGCAGACCTCTGTCACCTCCTAAAGGTCCAACAGATGAGGACGTCGGTCTACCACCCGCAGACTGATGGCTTGGTGGAGCGGTTTAACCAGATGCTCAAACGGATGCTGAAGCGGGTGGTGGCCGAAGATGGGCGTGACTGGGACATCATGATGCCGTACGTGCTCTTTGGAGTCCGGGAAGTACCACAGGCCTCCACAGGCTTCATCCCCTTCGAGCTGCTGTTTGGGAGACAGCCCAGGGGCCTTCTAGACATTGCTCGGGAAGCGTGGGAGAACCAACGTAGAGAACCCCTTCGTAGCCTCGTCGAGCACGTGCAGGAAATGAGGGAAAGGATTGACCGAGTCATACCTCTGGTTAAAGAACACCTCGTGACCGCCCAGCACGCCCAGCAACGCCTGTACGACTGACCGGCCCGCCCAGGCCCGGGTGTTCCAGCCGGGCGATCGGGTGGTGGTACTGGTCCCGACAGCTGCGTGTAAATTCCTAGCGACCTGGCAGGGGCCCTACACAGTAGTGGAACGGATGGGACCGGTGACGTACCGGGTGCGGCAACCTGGCCGCCGACGGACGGAGCAAATCTTCCACGTTAATTTGCTCATGAAGTGGGTTCCCCCTTTAGCACTCCCAATGGCCACTGGCATTACCGGGTGCTACCCTTGGACCTAACCAAGGCACCAGCCACTTTCCAGCGGTTGATGGACATCTTGCTCTGGCCCCACCAAGCCTACGCTGCAGCTTACCTGGACAATGTAGTTATACACTCTGAGGGCTGGGAGACTTCACCTGGAGTCTCTACGGAGGGTGTTGAAAGAGCTCCGGCGGGCTGGCCTGACTGCCAACCCCAAGAAGTGCCACCTCGGCCTCACCGAAGCAAAATACCTGGGGTACAAGATTGGAAGGGGGCTCATCATGCCCCAGGAAAAGAAGGTCGAGGCGGTAAAGAAGTTCCCACGTCCCGTGGACATAGGTACGGTTCTTTTTGGGGTTGACGGGCTACTATCGGTGTTTCATCCCTAACTTCTCCTTTATAGCCTGCTCCCTGTCAGACCTTACCAGGAAGGGGCAGCCGGAGAGGACAGACTGGACTCCCGAGACCGAAACCGCCTTCCAGGCCCTCAAGACGGCTCTGATGTCCTCCCCGGTCCTGCATGCCCCAGACTTTGGCTGCCCCTTCACCCTATATATGGACGCCTCCTGCGCCGGTTTAGGGGCAGTCCTCTCCCAGCTCTGGGATGGAGAGGAACACCCCGTAGTCTACATCAGCAGGAAACTCTCCCACGCAGAGACCAGGTACGCAACGCTGGAGAAAGAGGCCCTGGCCATAAAGTGGGCAGTCCTGGAGTTGAAATTCTACCTCTGGGGCTGCCGGTTCACCCTCGTCACCGACCATGCGCCACTACAGTGGATGTCCAGGGCGAAGGACACGAACGCCCGGGTGACGCGGTGGTTCCTCGCACTCCAGGACTTCTGCTTCCAGGTACAACATCGGGCCGAGGCCGATCACGGGAATGCGGACGTTCTCTCCCGGGGCTGGTCCGATTGGGCAGGTCTGGCAGGTAACCTCAAACACCCCCACAACGAGTTGTGTTTTTCCCCACAGGACCAGGGTGACGCCTGGGGGGGGGATGTGGCGAGTATCCCGGTTCCAGATCAGCGTCACCCTGGAAACACCATTGCCACACTGATCACAGAACAACAACACCTGTGCGTGATGAGTGGCGCACCTGGAGCTCGTTCCCGCTGGCCATAAAAGCCAGGAGAAGAGACACCAGGGGGAAGGCACACCGGAGCGCCAGGCAACATTAATGCTCGTTTCTCCTTATTCACAGACTCTGACGGCACCCCAGGAGAGGAATCTGCACCACGGCACTTCACCCCACGAGCACCACGTTGAGACGGGCACCGAGCACCATTCCTCCGAGCACGTGTGATCGGTGTGTGGGCAATAAATCACCCTCCGGGGCTCTTTCTATCAGTACAGAGTCTGTGTTCTCATTCACCCCGTGACAATACACTAAAATTAAAACCATGAAACAACAAGAACAACTTATTTAATCTAGTTGTCAAAGCAAAATTTATCTTATTGATTTAAAATTTAAGTACTAATATAAAATACTAAAACAATCTAAAATAAAAGGCATTTTCTCTTTTAAATGTATACTTTGTTTTATTAAAGCTTTATTTAATATTTAACAATTGTATTAGCTTTAGTTTCAGTTAACTATAACAACACTGCTTTAGAAATCATACGTCACATCACATGTTATTGCATAAATTATTATTAAAGTCAACCTGTGAATTTAATATGGAATGTTGTCAGTGCATTTTAGTGTCTATCCAAATGTACAAAAATTAGTTTTAGAGTCATGTTTTGCATTAGTACTGAGATCACCCTGAAAATTTGTCAAAGGTGAAATACACCTGATAAATATTCTATTACTCAAGTGTGACTTCCATATAATAAGCATTTGATGGCTTGCAGAGATGAATGTATCATTATCGCAAGGTTCTTAAAAGTTGAAACACAGCAAAACAATTCAGAGGTCAAAGCATTTCTGGAATCACTAAAGATTCACATTTCTTACTGAATTGCATATTGAAATAGACAATGCATAACATAGCAACGCAGCCTTTTCTTTAGCTCATTCATACAAATGCAAGATGATTTACAAGATGAGCTCAAACAGCACACTTTCTAGGACAGACCAGATTCGTTTCAGCAAGTATAAATGTAGCATTGCCACATAAATACCACAGTATCCTTGGAGAACCTTATATAATAACAGGCATTTCCCAATAAAACATTCATGCCTCGTATGAAAAAATAATAAAGAATATATCCACAGCAATAAAGCTGATGTGAACATATCGTGAAGCTTTGGCTCTGCCCGGATCTGCCAAGTGAGTGTTGTGTTTTCATCATGAACGGGAAGTGAGCATATCGAGTGGGATTCTGTCGGCCCGTGTCGCTGTATCACATGACTAAAATAGATGGTCCCTGTCAGTCCTTATTAGAAAGCAGTTTCATTTTCCGCTGGCATTAGTGCTGGCTAACCAGCTCAGTGTCGACCCTGCAGAGCACACCATAGGCTGCTGTTTTTATGCCTGCATAATAAATAGAGAAAGGCAGCATTTTAGCAAAGGCAGTTCTAGTGGATAGTGGAAGCAAATGGCTCTGCATCTTTGAGCTTAAAGCAACTTTGCTTTTTAGCATTGTATAGATGGCTGCAGAGATAAGATTCTTCACCTTCACAGACCCACGGCTGCATCTGCAGAGGCTGAAGAGTGAAGCGCAGTACTCTGCAGGGTTAAGCAGCCAAACGCTGGAGCATCCCAATGTGTTGTGGGTGGCTGAAGGTGAAAGGTAGCGGCAGGTCTAAGGTCAAGTAGCTCTCAGTATCAGAGTGAGAGTTGACCGCAGTCGCTTCCTCAGACGGCATTTCCACAGTCCGCCTACAGTCTGTTCACTGACCACCAGATATCAACCGTATATTCTACAGAGTACATTGTCTTTTTGGATTGTGATTACAAAGTCACATATGTTTATTCATTTAGTAGTATTTATATAAATCACATATTGATCTAATTTAGTGTTCAAAAGATATGGATTTTTTGATGACCAGTGGCTGATTTAATATATCACACTAATTTGATTTACTAAAACTAATTTGAAGTTGAATCCATTTTAAATCAGGTCACACGTTATCCTTTTTCACACTTTACCCTAGTTAGTAAAAAAAGTTATATCTTTAAAATAAATGTATTTCATACTAAGTATAGTTCAAATATATTGATTTATATACTGTCATAAAAATTATAAGTAAACCTTATCTGGAGTACTTCTTGTGCACAATGCACATTTCTTAATGGTAAGCCTAAAATGTGTTATGTTTTAATGTCACTACTGAGGAGTATTGTATGATCTTTGAACAATATCAGTCTTTAAAAGCAAGACATTTAAAGTGAACCTAAAGTATACTTGCAATAGTTCCACTTTAGTGCAATCAAATACACTTCAGTATATATTTAGTTGGACTTCAGCACTACTTTTGCACAGTTAAAGTGTATTAGGTACAAAAGCAGTTGTTCAAATTTAGCAGACTTTAAGTATACCAGTTTGGTATATCAAAAAGTACAATTACATGGTATTTTATTTATACATATGTAAATATATTTGTAGCATAATCCAGCACAAATTAAATGCATTTCAAATACTTTTTAGTACATTTGTTTTTCACTAGGTTACATGATTAACTATTTGAAATGAAATACTTTGCAATTACATTTAAAGTACTTGCATATTTGTACACTGTTAACTTTATCCCTAACTGTAACCGAAACCCTTAACCCGAAACCTAATAACTATAACCCTTATAATCCTAGCCCTAACTTTACTTCTAAACCTCACCATATTGGAAATTTATTAGCAGTAAATATGGGTATTTTCTAGCACAACATGGAGATACAAAGTAACGTTGTTATCTAATAGGCATTTAATGTTAGTATATAGAAGTTAAGGCCACCTAATATAAAGTATGACAAAAAAAAAAAAAAATGTACTCAATAAAATAAACAAAAACTTAAGATATAAATTTCTTAATTCTGTAATCCCATTATAGTATTTTTTTCAAAAAAAGTTGTTAACTTAAATCATAAGTAATAAACATTACAAACAATGGTGTAAGGTCACACGTTATCCTTTTTCACACTTTACCCTAGTTAGTAAAAAAAGTTATATCTTTAAAATAAATGTATTTCATACTAAGTATAGTTCAAATATATTGATTTATATACTGTCATAAAAATGATAAGTAAACCTTATCTGGAGTACTTCTTGTGCACAATGCACATTTCTTAATGGTAAGCCTAAAATGTGTTATGTTTTAATGTCACTACTGAGGAGTATTGTATGATCTTTGAACAATATCAGTCTTTAAAAGCAAGACATTTAAAGTGAACCTAAAGTATACTTGCAATAGTTCCACTTTAGTGCAATCAAATACACTTCAGTATATATTTAGTTGGACTTCAGCACTACTTTTGCACAGTTAAAGTGTATTAGGTACAAAAGCAGTTGTTCAAATTTAGCAGACTTTAAGTATACCAGTTTGGTATATCAAAAAGTACAATTACATGGTATTTTATTTATACATATGTAAATATATTTGTAGCATAATCCAGCACAAATTAAATGCATTTCAAATACTTTTTAGTACATTTGTTTTTCACTAGGTTACATGATTAACTATTTGAAATGAAATACTTTGCAATTACATTTAAAGTACTTGCATATTTGTACACTGTTAACTTTATCCCTAACTGTAACCGAAACCCTTAACCTAATAACTATAACCCTTATAATCCTAGCCCTAACTTTACTTCTAAACCTCACCATATTGGAAATTTATTAGCAGTAAATATGGGTATTTTCTAGCACAACATGGAGATACAAAGTAACGTTGTTATCTAATAAAAAGTTGTTAACTTAAATCATAAGTAATAAACATTACAAACAATGGTGTACTTTGCAATCTGGTAAGTCACACACACTAGGAATCATTTTTGCTCAAATACAAATATGTTAACACTAATTTTACTTACAGTACCCAGTGAATATAATATGAATATGACAAGTGGATATATTGTAGCATAGCAACATGCATGTCTGATGATAGCAGAACTCTTCTGTCTGCATCCATTCCACACAAATTGGATCAATGGCATGGATAGACAGTCACACACAGAGTACATTTTTACAATTCACACCAGCTGTTCTAACCTGTAACGAGGGAGGCGTGATGACAAAGTGGGGATCCAAATGAAAGGCTTTAATAAGAGCATAGTCAACAACAGCAAACAACGATGGCAGTGGCAAGGCAACAGAGTAATCCAGGTAATCAGGCAATGGTCAGGGCACGCAGCAAAACAATCATAAACAAGAAAACAGTCCAGGGATCAAAACACAAAAGCAAGAAAACAGAGAAACTAAAAGCATGGAAACTTAGAAACCACGGAAGAGCTATGCAACATTCAAGCACCAACGATGATAGAGAGTGTGTGTGCTATTCTTATAGTCCTACTAATGTGAGACAGCTGTGAACTGATGATGAGATCGGCTAAGAGACAGGTGATGCACTTGATGAGTCCGGGCAAAGGATTATGGGAAATGGAGTCCTGAGTGAATGGCAAGGTACAGAATGGAGTGCCCTCTAGAGATGCTCATGGGCACTCCAGCTGGAGATCATGACATAACTGTTGCATTCACAAATTTCAAGGTTTGTGACCCTATTTTTTATTAGACATTCAAATATTTTTATAAATTCTATAAATGTGTATTTGTTGATTACTAACAGTACATTAAAAAAAAATAATAATAAAAAATATGGCCAAAATAATAAAATAAAATAAAATAGATTACTGATGCTGATAAATTAAAAATATCAGCCGATATATCGGTTTTGGCAATATACTAGCTGTGTTGTGAGGTTTTCACTCACAGATTACACGTTTTAATTGCTAAATTTGCAAAGGTTTGCGAGGTTTGTGCTGTTAAATGTTAATTTGACATTCAATGCCTTTTTAAATTATTATTATTATATATATATGGCCAAGCAAATACTGTCAGTATTCATGTAAAATGCATTTATATCATTTAAACAAGTATTTCAATTAAAAAAAGCCAAATAGCCGCATAATAATAGCCAATATGTATATATTACATTTTTCACTCTTTTTATATTGCAGCCATTTGCTAAAATCATTTAAGTTAATTTTTTTTCCTCATTAATGTACACACAGCACCCCATATTGACAGAAAAACACAGAATTGTTGCTGTGTGTACATTAATGAGGAAAAAAATTAACTTAAATGATTTAACAAATGGCTGCAATATAACAAAGAGTGAAAAATGTAAGGGGGTCTGAATACTTTCCGTACCCACTGTATATATATAGTCAAACATACCCTTACTAAGTGGCTGGTTCTTGGCTAGAATAATCTAAAATGGAGAGTTGTATGCAGATATTCAAAAGAATGGCTGCAAGAGACAAGACTAATCTATCTTATAAAAAAGCGACTAAAACGTCTGAATACAAATAAAAAGATGAGTCTGTAAAAACTGCAGCTAACATCAGCCCTGCACGCCATTGCAAAAGTGAGGATAAGTAGATCCATCGAAACCATTCAAGCCTCATTTGTTGCAGAAACAGACAGGCACACTGTCAGTTTTGCTGTACTGCCGTTCATCTGCTCTGTGGCTAATTATCTGTTCCTAGTGTGAAACACAAGAGCGGCTGGCGTGGACAGGAGCTGTCCGGTGCTGAAACGCTGAATCGCTGACATTGGGGTCTCACCTCCAGACTCAAAGTGGCAGGAAGAGCTGTCTGGGAAGCAGACCCTCAAATGGACAGCACCAGATGCCAATCTAGCATTAGTTGCTCTGTTGGCACTCTCTTCCTCACCCATCAGCAGAGTTTGAGTGTCAGACCTGTGTTAGATTGTGATACTTAACTCCGTAAGGAGAGTCTTAATTGGCCCAAATGTCTTTGTGAGCACAGGGCATTCAACTTCTTCCCCAGAGTTGTGCAGATTTTATGGTGGCAAAGTGTCGAAGTGTTACGACAGACACGGTTTTGATTACAGCTGATGTTCGAACAACAGTAATTTAATTATTGATTTACTTACAAGGCTTCTGTCTCACTGTGGCTTCAAATGAGGTGGAATATCATTATCATTCTTACGGAAAACATCAGATAAATGGTGATTTCATATCAAAACTATGTGTATCATCAATCCCTCAACTGTCCTTTGTCCTGAAATATCGCAGAGATTTTCCCAGAAGTGCTTTATACATATACAGATATATGCTTTAGCTTCAGATCATTTATTTTATTACAAATGCTTTTAAGGCTGGACTTATTATATCTAGATGTCATTATGTTGCCTTGATGACAAGTGATTCATCAGTATTATTTCCCAGAACGAAACAAACATTTTCTCTGAAAGAGACCCTTTATTTCTGCTTGAAATATTTAATGTAAACAGACCAGCTTACAGAATGTAAAAAGTCTGCTTCTTTAAGGGATACCTCACCCTGATCATTTACTCACTCCCATGTTATTCCAAACCTAAATGATTTCCGTTCTTAAATAAATATAGAATTTCTGCAGAATGTCCAGAGTGCTCCTGTCATAATATGAACTAAGGAAATAAACGTCCAAAAAGTGCCATCAAATTTGTCCTTGATACATTCCAAGTTAGTGGTCAACTGAAAAATATTGCAATGGCCGATATTGTCACGAATCCGGTCTATGAACTTCAATTCACTCACCACCAGAGGTCACCCTTCCATTACATTGACTCTCGCACTACACAAACTGTTGCATGTCATCCCGGACTACATATCCCATCATCCATTGCACTGATTGCACACAGCACTGATTGCACACAGCTGTAACCAATCACACATTCACTATATACACTCACTCAGATCCCTTTTACACGGCCGAGTATTGTTTAGCGCATATCACTCACCTAGCGATAGCTACTCTACGGAGCCATTTCTAGTTTTCATTGTTTAGTCATAGTCTTGTCTTGCCTGCTTTCCCGTGTTACCTGATTATTGTCCGTTTCTCTTGGATTAACCCTTTGCCTGCTATTTCGGACTGTGTTTGCACCTCGCCTGGACTCTAGCTCGTGTTATTGGATAACCCCTCGTGTCAAGCCCTCTGGATATTGCTAGCCGCTGATCGACCATACCTGTTTTGGATTACTCTTCTGTCTTGCCCTTAATATACCTGTTTGCCATTGTCTGACCCATGCCTGTTTCATGACCACACCCTTTAATAAAGCCTTGCAGATGGATCCGCACATCTCATGTCTCGTTCGCCCCGTAACAGAATACTCTGCCGTGTGAAAGGGATCTGAGTGAGTGTATATAGGGAATGTGTGATTGGTTCATATACCGGATTCGTGACATACCTGTTCTGTTACGGGGCGAACAAGACCTGAGACGTGCGGATCCATCCATTAAAGGGGTCATATGATGTTGCTAAAAAGAACATTATTTTGTGTATTTGGTGTAATGAAATGTGTTTATGCGGTTCAAAGTAAAAAAAACACATTATTTTCTACACATTATTGTTTCTCCTCTATGCCCCGCCTTTTTCGGTCTGAAAAAGCTAGGTGTGCTGTGATTGGCCAGCTGTCCAGTGCGTTGTGATTGGCCGAATACCTCAAGTGTGAGACGGAAATGTTATGCCCCATATTGTGATGGCATGTCCCAGCCGGAGCGAAGAGGCAAAAACATTAAAACCCATTATAAATGAGGCATTTGTTGATTATAATGATTATAATGACTTATACTGTCTTTTTATGCATTGCGTTGCATTGCATCATGCCGCGTAAACATAAAACCCTGTCTGCATTTGTGATCAGAGAAATGACAAATAACAAGTGCTACTCCACACTGCCCAAAACTCGCGTTTGAATCGCGTGAGGAACCGCACTCCAGTGGTTTGAGTCTTACCTATGGCTTTTCATATCACTGCTATGCTGATGACACTCAACTCTACCTCTCATTCCATCCCGATGATCCGGCGATAGCTGCTCGCATCTCGGCATGTCTAACAGACATTTATTGTTGGATGACGGACCATCACCTTCAACTCAACCTGGCTAAGACAGAACTGCTTGTGGTTTCAACAAACCCATCACTTTATCAAAATTTCACCATTCAGTTCAAAACCTTCAAAAACAGTTAGAAATCTTGGAGTTGTGATTGATGATAAGCTGAATTTCTCAGACCACATTGCTAAAACTGCCCGGTCTTGCAGATTTGCTTTATACAACACTAGGAAGATCAGGCCCTTTCTTTCAGAACATGCAACACAACTCCTTGTTCAAGCTCTTGTTCTGTGTAGGCTGGACTATTGCAATGCTCTCTTGGCAGGTCTTCTAGCCACTTCTATCAAACCTCTACAATTAATCCAAAATGCCGCTGCAAGATTAATCTTTAATGAGCCGAAAAGAACGCA